>NW_019416834.1:0-73399 GCF_000390285.2 Anoplophora glabripennis
ATTTACCAACTACGAAGAATATTTTAACTATGTATAGAGGTCATATAAAGGTGACCAACTTATGTGACCTTCAATGTCGTTCACGGTCACCTCATACGTCACCACATATGTCATTTCAAGGGCGAAAGTGGAGGGGGAGACTCACAGACGGTTAAAATACCCTACTGATATATCTACGATTTTCAATGTAAATGAGCTCGTTTTCTTGATGAATCTGCGTATCCAGTTCAATAGAGTTAATGAACAGGTCCATCACAACTCATCTGCATTTTAATCCATAATGAAAGTATAACCTTCCATTATGTAAAACGGTAAAACACACAATGCATCTCATCGGAGTATATAATGAGCCAAAGTCGGTCTCAGTTATTATTCTCGGCACTCCAAAATTAATTAATCAATTAACTTGCATGCGCTATAGGAGGTGATCAATATTAACTGCTCCTGTAATCGCCTGCAATAATATTACCCCAGATTACAATATACCTTTGATTGTTGTACCGGGGACAATTATACAGTTGGCTAAGTCTATTGGATTACCTAGTAAGGCAGTAAGTCGATAGAGCTTGATTTGAAAATTGTTGTTATAAATTGTAAGGTGCCCACCAAACAGGTTGAAACCTATGGAAAAAATTATTATTGTAGTTTATTTTTTTAATTCCGTCACGAAAACTTAATTTTTTAAATTAATAAAACAAATAGTGTATCCAGTTTAAATTTTTAGTAGTCTTAATTATGGAGTGGTTAGGCTACCATATTATTTGGAAAAAAGTGTAGGAGTAAGAGTTTTATACTGAATTACTTAAAATTTGCGACAGTCCACTGTGCATATTGCGCTTCTTCTAGTTGGATGAGAATAGACAGTATAAACACATATTTTGTGGGATACGTGATCATACGACATTGTGAGAAGTGGAAAGTTATTTAAGCATATATCTAATTGTTTCATGGGTTGTTTTTGTTTTGTTTTGTCATATTTAATTCTTGTTAAAATCTTAAAGAGTATTATTGTGCTTTATTAGAAACCGCTGATGTTCACCTTTACGTAAGATGAAGTAACCGAAAGCTAACTGTGCCAAAGAAGACCACGGGTAAAATCAATCAAAGGAAATAAAATTAGAAGAAGAAAAGAAAGTCAACATCTTAGGGTTCATTCTCAGATAGAAAGAGTTAAAGTGCATTTATTTAGTTTTACAAGAAAGTACAGTTTATTCTAAAATTCTAAATAATAACATAATAATAACATAATAACATAAATGACATAACATTAACATAAGTAATCAATTAAACAATGTGGGTATGCAAAAATGTTGGGTAAACATAAATTTGATATATTAATATATGTAAATATAGTTTAACATTAACAAATAATAGTGAATTATTTCAAAATATTGGCGGTAACTGTATTTATGAACCATGATTTATTTATAATATGATCTCTTCTTATTATCACGTTATAAGATCGCCTCTTCTTAATTGTGCCCCACGTTGGGCGCCATATAACCTTAATTGCATTTTTTTTACCTGAGGAATGTTGCCTTAAACTTGGTGCACTTTCTATTAAACACCGTGTATCTTGTATAAGTCGCTTTTATCATTTGTAAATTTAAAGATTAATATTTTCATTGTTCAATCAAGTAGCACCCCATTCTCAACTAAACGTATAGTAGTTCTGTTTGCTCTACAGTTATTTAATTTCCTATTTCACCCGACACCTATACCATACCCGATTAATGCATCAAATCTGATCCAGACCGAACAGTATCCGGTCTCTCCACGCAGCATGCCGATATGAAAATTACAAATGGGCAGCAAATTCGCTGCGATCATTAACGCTGTAATACTCGGAATAATTAATAGGTTATTCGGCTTCGCAAGGAAGATCAATCTTAATTATATAAGAGGTATCTGGTCCGATATCACGGTTATTGCAGTCGTAAAACCGTGCTATCGGGATTTAATTAATTTCTGAGATCGAAATAAATCACTTCGTTATGAAAATAGGGACATAGCGCACTTTATTGGGGCGGTGGGTGATGTTTTGTAGCGTGGAATTAACCGCTAAAGTCTATAATGAGAAATCAGTTACCTACCTGTTGAAATACGCTGGTTATTTTTCGTAAAGGCGAGTGCTGCCTAACGACTTGGCATCCATGTCATTGATATGAAAGTCAAGAAATGCTGGTCGCGGTTATTACTTAGCTAGGTGTCCATCCGCGGAAGGCTCGCGATGCTCGTCCATATTCCAGCGGCCTGCTAAGTATATGCCGGTGTATTCACAGAAGCTTTACAAACACAGGGTGGCATAAAAGTATGGGAACCCCAAAAAATCTCGCGAGATATACATTTTCCGGAAAAAGGGAAAGTTAGGATTCTTCCCTGGCTATTCGATGGTGACTACTGGCCACTGACCACGTGGTCGTTATGGGGTCAATACGATTTTTTTAAATGGGAACCCCTGACACTGGAAATGGAAAGAGCGGATAATTTTACGTTCAGATATGACCTTGACCATTTCGAAAATTTCAAAATGGCTGCGTAATCAAGATGGTGGACGAAATTTTTGAAAGATAACCGATTGTCACCAAATTTTGTATACGGAGAATTTCAAGGTCGCTGATCACGAATCCGAGGTCGGACTTAAAAAATCAAGATGGCGGATCCAATATGACGGACGAATATTTCCAAAATCAGCCGATTTTCACCAAACGTTGTGTACGGGAGTTATTGGGGTCGCTGATCACGAATCCGAGGTTAAATTTGCAAAATTCAAGATGGCAGATTCAAGATGGCGGAGAATTTTTTGAAAATCAGTCGATTTTCATCAAAGATGATATACGGCCGTTTTTGGGGTTGATGATCACGAATGTGGGATCAGTGACCCCCAAAACCCCCGTATATCAAATTTGGTCCCCATTGATTAAATTTAAAATACCTCATCCACTATCTTGGATCCGCCATCTTGAATTTTGAAAATCTGACCTTGGATTCGTGGTCAGCGACCTTGAAAACCTCCGTATACAAAATTTGGAGACAATAGGTTAACTTTCAACATATTCGTTCGCCATCTTGATTTCGCCGCCATTTTGAAATTTTTGAAATGGTCAAGGTCATATCTGAACGTAAAATTTTCCGCTCTTTCCATTTTCGGGGTCAAAAAGGGGGGGGGTTCCCATTTAAAAAAATCGTCGTTTACCCCTAATGTGAAAAAAAAATAAGTATTTTTAAAAGAGCACACAATAAGACAAAAAAATATTCAATATTCTTTTATATTCGCGGATGTTTTTGTTGATTTTAAAGATTCGAATTTTATCCTGATATTCCAAACGCTTCATAAACTGAAGTATGCCGTAAAAGAAAAATAACATGGAAGATTTGCTCAGATGTTCCATTACTGCACGACGACGACGTCGCACCTGCTCGTTTTGCTACTGTAACTGAGGCTATGGCTTTTATTAAATGCTGCTTTCAAGAAATTAGTCTCTGTCCCTAGAGACACAACCCAGTGACTACTATTTGTTCTCCAAACATTCTATCTTGCATGCGTTCCTCTCGCAGTGTAAATAATTAGGACTTATTGCGTATTATTAACTAAAATTTCCTACGAAACTTTATAATCCTCGTATGAATATGAAAATCCTTAATTACCAGTGAGGTGAATGTTCATGTCTAGATAAAGTATAAGCTTAAAAATAATAATCAAACATATGATGAAAAAACATCGGCATATACAATTTCTGTTTCTACTAAAAGCCTACTAAAAATTATAATATAATTAGAGGAAATAACATAATCTCAGCAATTTTAGTGATGTCCTTATGTACTGGCGCCACAAACTTTTGTAAGCATTGCCTTAGACCTAAATGACTCTTACTCTAAACAAAATAATATAAATAAGTTCAGTTCAGTACTTTTATACTGTGGGCGAAGTAATAACTTTAAATTTTCGCTCTATTCGAAAAAATTACTGTTAAAATAGTCGCTAGCATAATTTCCAGATACTAAAATTTTCTGCAAACGCCAACATGCAGTAAAACTTCCTGCTTTATGATTATTGCGAACATTTGTCATTATTATTCTTTACATTACGATTCGAAAAGAAGCCACTCGAGACATGTAGCATCTTGTGCAAAACCCACACACATATTAAAGACCTATTAATCTTTTCCATCCAGTTGCATCAACAGCTATAAAAATGAATTGCAGTTATTGCAGCTTCTCCAAACTCCTTTCAATTTTATATACTAAAACATCTCTTCGGTTTTCTTGAAATTTCGTTATATATTCTTTAGGCACTTAATGGTAAAATTTTAATGATTTTCTGCATAAAACATCCTGTTATCCTGCCCAGTGCTCAGCTAATCCTTATTCATTTCCTCTCTGTCCTTTGAACTGAAAGCCATGGGTTTGTGAAAGTGGAAAATTATTCTGTTAGTCATCCTAAGAGGATTTTCATTTCCGCCAAGATACCACAACTTTCGCTGTGTTGTGCTGTTGAGGTTTTAAAGTAAATCTATATTACGGCGAAAATCTTTCTTTATATAAGAAGTAGAGTGGCTCCAGCATAATAGGCTCCGACGCCCGAGTCCTAGAAGATAGTTTCTCTACTGTATTTGCCGCTTTCTCGAGGAGGATATAAAAATATCAACCGGGCTGATAAATCCCATTTACTAGGAACTACAAACATTACTTGAAACTTTGTCGAAAGTTAAGTTTAAAAGAAACATTAAACGAAAATTATTTCTATGCCTTTATCTTTTAAGCTCTTTTGAAGAAGCAAATGTTACGAAAAATATTACGATGAACCTCAATACTTCAAAGGATACATAGTTAAGAGCAAAATCAATACTTTAGTGAGATATGAATACAGTACCTATCGTAATTTGAACAAAGCAAATATTTTTCAGATTCAGATTCAGCATGTCACACATAAAGCCTATTGAGTCAAATCAAAATACAGACCACTTTTTTTATTTTGTGTGCGGATCTTATTATTATACTACAAAGTTATTTCAATGCCTATTAAATTTATATAAAACCGAAATAAAATCTAAAATTCACCTACTGCAGTATCCTGAAGTATTTTCCCTACCACTTTTGTAATGTTATGAGTGTAAACTGCAAAAATTGTCAAACAAACTCTACTACAAATGATTTTAGAGTCAAATTTTGGAGTACAGTGATTACATTGGATATCGAGGAACTAACTATAAAGGAAATAATCAATGTTACAAATGATTTTATATCTACAGTTTAGAGTATAGTGACTCTGCGTCAGTTTTCGAGAAACTACAAATGAAATAAGCACTATTACAAAGAACTACAAATAATTTTAAAATCAATGTTTGGAGTGTAGCGATTTTACGTATAATTTCAAGGAACTACAAACGAAATAAGCTTTACGACCAAACAACAACAAACGATTTTACATCTACAGCTTGAAGTACGAATCTGCGCTAGTTCTAAAGGAAGCTACTAAAATCAACCACAAACGATTTTATAGATAGAGCTTGGAAGAACAGTGACTCCACATTAGATTTAGAAGAGTAATAAACGAACTTTAGACATCTATCTTCGATTATATTGACTATATTTCAAATTTCAAGCAACTACAAATGAAATAAAGGCTACAACAAACAACAACAAAGGATTTTAGAATCAGAGCATACATAATAATGAATCTACGTTAAATTTCGAGGAACTACAAGCGAAATAAACATTACTATAAAGATTTTAGTCATCTACCAAGGATTATATTGATTATATAATTCATTAGAAATTTAGCCAATAGCAATTACAAATTTTACGTAGTTACTATGTATTGATAAGCGATTATACTCTTGACGACGTGGTATAACCGTTTTGGTGTTTCGCCTCCTCCAACAATGTGAACTATGTCATGGTAACGATAGTTTTAACATTTGTCAATAAACGTCAAAAAAAATGGAACGCTTCGGTTCAAGCTCTGAATTATATAATCGTATCGAATACCACTCGAGCAAACGAAAATATTCGATTATACTAACCTCCTCACTCGACGTATATCCTTAAAACACCACTCCAGCTACGCTGTCGTGGTGTTTCGCAGAATACGTCTCGTGACTCGGAAGTATAATCGAATATTTTCTATGCTCTTGTGATATTATAACTGATTATACGTCAAATTTCAAGGAACTTCAAACGAAATAAAGGTTACTAAATACAACTATAAAAGATTTTAGTTAGATTTCGAGGAACTACTAACGAAATAAATAGTAGTACAAACGACTAAACACCCACTATAGATTATATTGGCTATATGTTAAATTTCGAGGAACTACAAATAAAATATAGCTCTAACTTCTTTTTTCTTATTATTACAACGAAAATTCACAAACTACAACCAATTACAAACGATTTCCCATTGAAATCAATCGTTAGATTTGAGTATCGTCAAATATTGTATATTATATATAGATGTATTTTAATGATCCCATAACTTTTTTTTGGAGCTACTACAAACAAAAAAAAATATTAATTACAAAAAACTACATATCATAATCTATAAGATAAATGCAAGAAAAATTGAATTTTAAAAAGTCGGGTGCCAGGTTCATGTGTAGAGACGAAGATATTAGTGGGATTATAAATTTTAAAGTATTTAAAACCTAAAGCAAAAATTGTTATTTATTTAAGAGAACGAAACAATGTAAAACTACTGTGAATTTTTGAAATTGAAGATAATGAGTTAATGATCTCAAGAAGGGTTTCAAACAATATTTTGAAGTAATTATAACTAAGCGGTTTTAATCTAATTACATCTGTTCTTTGCGTTTTAACAGTATGCGATAATATCTTGGCATTTCCCTTATAGTTCGACGAAGTCGTGAAAAAAATAAACGGGCAAGGGAACGTCTGATAAGAACAATTTATACATCCAAATTATTTTTTCGAGGAAGATTACACAGATATTTTGCAGAAACAGTTGCTGAACAGACGTTTAAGTTAAATTTACTACGTCTACACGGTTGATTAAAGCTAAATTTATATCGTTGGGGTTTCTGCTGAATTTGGAGAATATTATTAAACTAAACCCGTGTTAAAAATGAAATGGAAAAATTTTCTATACACAGTGTTTTATTATTTATGTACAAAAAACGAAAGGTGAAAGATCTCTTCACCAGACTAATAAATACATTATCCCGAATCATACGGTTTTTGTTTGTTGATAAGAACCTCATATATTCAGATACCCCTTGACATCGACGCCATCATATAGATAGGGGTTGATAGAATGTCGCCCAAGCCCAGCCAAAACATTTCGATTCATATCGGAGCGCAACCCCATGACGTTGCCTTAATAAAGATTTCCGCCCTGTTGAAACCCCAAAGATTTTAAAATCCGATTCGACATCGATGTGATGTATGGACATAATTTAAAAGTTGAATATATTTGTCAGATTCGTTATTTATGTTATCCATGTTGAATTATCGTAGAGCTTATGTGCACTCGAAAATATATAGCTTTGTTTAAGTAGGTCTCTATGACAAATGTTTCCGTGAATACTTAGGAAAAATTACTGCGATATTGAATTCTATCGGTTAAAATAGATGCAATCTGCTGCAAAATTTAAAAAGCTACAAACAAATATATCATGTATGTGAGTCAAACCAATACCGTAAATTTTTCGTTCGTTGTTTTCCTTTTAGATGGAAAGATTTAGTGTTAAATTAGTGACGCTGTGTTTTCAGAAGTGTAGTAAACAAGATTATAATCAAATCTAAATTCAAACGCACCTTATTCTTTATTAGAATTCTAAACGACATATAAGAACATTGCGAATATATAAATACAGTACCGTAATTTGAAGATTTAGACAAGATTTAAATGTGACAAAACAAAATGAAAACAACCCATAAGACAGTTACTTACATACTTAAATAACTTCACACTTCATACAACTGCGTATGATTATGTATGCCACGAAACATGTTTATATCTACTGTCTACGCACATCCAACTAGAAGAAGCGTAGTAGCACACTGTCGCAAATTTTACGATTGTAACCGATTAATCGCATTGAGCGGCGACGATCACTAAAAAACGAATTATTCTATAAGTTTTCACACTTCTCTGGATACGCTGCGAAATATGACTTGTAGAAAACTGAATAAATTTCCAGTATTACTTAATAAGACGTCTTTTTTTCTACATACCACAGTAGACGTCAAGTTATAGCTTTAATTGAGGTACGAACCTGTGACGATTTTACAAATGCAAAATTTTTAACTGTAGAGAAAACGCAAAGCTGTTAGTAACTTTTTACTTTTAATAAGAGCTTGTTACATGTGTCAGTGAAAAGTGTATTTTCGTGCTGTAATGAAAACCATTTGAATAATCACATCATTAAATATGTTTAACCTAACTAGAAAATCGATCGGTTGTACTCAGCATAATAAAAATAGTTTTTTTTTTTGTTTGTCAGCGTATTAGTTCAATTTATTTATACCACGCAAATTAGACAATGCATTTTACATATGAACTTTACATTAAAGAAAAAGAAGCCGTATTTGACATAAGACATATAATTTTGTAGTTGATTCATAACTAATTATTGTTCGGTAATTATAACTTTACTTGTATTACAATTTACTTTATAAAATATATGGATATATAAATTTGTATCCGAAAACTTGTATTGCAAAATGTTTTCGTTCTGGATACCTATACTTTTTGTCATACAATTTATACACTCCAATGATGCACCCAGATTTTTTCGTAAATGAAGTATTCTAGCGATCAAGTAAAAGTCGTTTATGAATATTTACAATTTATTCAGCAATAATTAAGAAAACGTTAGTGCTAAAATATTGCAGCAGCAGTTACAACGATTGTGGCGAGAAGAATCCTTATTTTTTGAACGTTACATAGCCGTTAGGTTGGAATCACATTCAGCTTTTGATGTCTTTTCTTTGTTGACTGTGTCTTGCATGTACATGATGTCTGGAGTAACAGAGATAGATGAAAAAGTCTGCTATTCTTAGCGTGATAAAATTTGTTAGATTTAAAAAAAACTGTGCTTCTACTAATACAGATTTCATGTAACCAGCTTTTACAATTTATATACACTGTGTGTTTTTCAGCTCATGCTATAATTTCAGAGATCTACTCCTTGTATAATTTTAGGTCAAAAAGTCTTAATGAAGTATGGATTCAATGCTACTAGTCTCTGATTATTGAAATTAAGAAAAGAAAATTAATATCTCTGAAGATATTTTGCGTAGATTGATGAAATTTGCGAATTGATTTAACTAATTAAAGACAGACATTTGCTGAATTGGTTATTAATATTGTAACAAAAGCCGGGACGCGTGGTAATTTATTGGTTAGTTCTCGGAACCGATGGGCCAAAAAGTAAAATATCTCAGTCAACACAAATTATCGAAAGTTGAGGGCTCTCAAGTAGGTAGCGTCGTCCTTCGGAGAAATTTAGCAATATTTTTTAACAAGTTTACCTAAAATGTCGGGGCCATGTGTTGAGCATCTAGTATAAATAGAAAAAACGATATTTCAAATAACGAGCGAAATGCATCCCAAAGAACGTAGGAATTCCAAGAATAAGTTGTTAGAATGTTATGAGGAAAAGAAAGAAAAAAAGCTGGTTTTTAGACGGATTTTCCAAGCAATTAAGAATATATTAAATGAGATGGCTAATCCGTCCCGTATTACTATGCGGAGTCACAAGAGGAAGGTATAGGGTTGATTGTAAGCCTAGTCACAGAATCATGTATATAAATGTAAGTCCAGTCAATTAAGTAATTATTAACATGACATAGTTATGTCAAAGCGTCCCGACATTCAGGGTTCCCGCCAATAAGATAAAAACAGAAACTTCTGGACCCAAGAAATGGGCGTGTCGAAGCGAGATGTCGAATTCAGGAAAGATCTCGAAAAAGGCAGTTCTTCCTTATGTTCCACATTGAGCAGTCGACTTAGTTTTAGAGTCTTGGGCTAGTTAATTAAATTTAATAATGGATAAAGTTTTTTTTCCAAATTTTGCTATGGAGTGCGCATTCCCTGAATCTCGGTACACTGTCGCGTGTCAATAAAGTAATTAATAATGTTTTTCGAGCCGTTGTGTAGTTTGCTTGTTTGTTTGTTTTTGTTGTTATTAAAACTCTTCCTGGAAGTTTTGGTGTTTCTTTCTGTTTCTTCCAACTTCAGTGTCACCCTGTACAGCCAGTCACTGGATTACATTCTACGTAATCAATAGATGGTAAGTGCCTGAAATTCATTCTCTGAATATACAACATTTCTAAGTGCCCACGTATTAATTAAAGTATAATGATAATTATAAACCCCCTTTCGAGAATTAAATAGTAAACTCTTTTGAAATCCAGACTCGTTATGATACTGGTCATAACGGTAGATAGATAATTAAAGAAATAACCCCTCAGGTTACAATATGTCGAGCAATGACGGACATACCAAAAGGCACTGTCATTGAAAATACTAAAATTCGTTGGAGTCGTTTAATTCCTAATTATATTTGAAAGAAAAATGGTATATTTATTCGAAAAATATATAATTTTCAAGTTATCTTTTTCTAAAATTTAAATATCATTAAAACACAAATAAAATGTTTAGTATTGTTTTGGTTTAATATTCCATTAAATACAGTGTAGCCACTAAAAGTTATTTTAGGTAATCGTGCCTCCATATTATTCCTCGGATATTTAAAAATTTCAGCTGTGATAAATTTGAAATGATTCATTTGTAACAAAAAATAAACTATAAATATTTTAATGGAACGAATAATTCTACAAAAAAAGAGGCAGCTACACATATACAGGGTTAAACTTTCTACAACGTGTTACAATTACACTTAGACGTATTAAAATTAACACCATTTGTAACAAATTATGGCACTTACTTTTATTTGTTTTGTGCAATTATTTTCAGCTAAAGCTTTCTCCACTTTAATTCTCAAGCTAATTTAATATTAGATATAGAAGTACATACGCATGTAAAATTTGTTACAATCGACACAATCACTGAAAAGTCACCGAAAAGTCACTAAAAATCACGAATTTTTAAGATCACCGTGATATGGAGACGCTACTTTGCAGCGTGTTTTTCCTTCAAAGTGAAATCCTTGAATATGTAATTTTCGTATCCTCCTGCGGATTGCTCAATATTTCAAAATGATATCAACTTTGCGAACACGTCACGGCAAAACAGGAGGAAAAACACCTTCGGGAAGTTTTCATTACGTTTCAAGCCGATTCTTTTCGGGAAAACTTTATTTAATAAAAGGGGAGTCTGGCGAAAACTCGCGAAACCTCAGTTATAAAATCCCATGTTTGTATGACACAATTTTCTAATATAGAGGTCTAGCCGAAACTATCGAACTTTCTTGGGAAAGCAAACCGCTGAACCGTATGTCGAGACTTTTCTTTGTGTAACGATGAAATGAAAATTCGGCTACATAAATGACTAAAATGTATAAAGAGTGAATTTCGTCTCGAGAAGAATTCCGCTTCCTCAAAGGAAATACAATATACGCAAGAGGTACGCTTTGCTCAGGCGGTTGAGGCTGGAATAAAATTTAAAGTTGCTTAAAGCGACAGAATTTTCTCATTACAAAGAATTCACATGCCAACGTAATTTCAGCATGGGCCTTACTGAGCAAACGGATAACAAAGCAATCTAAGAGGGTGCACCTTGTTTTTCAATGGAAAAATTCGTTGAAAAATCTGTGTCTACTATCTAAATATAAGATAACCCCAGCTTACAGAGATACCCAGTGGAAAATAGAGATAAACATGTTTTTGTTTAAATCAGTTGTCCACCTGTAGCCAGGATAAAAG
Organism: Anoplophora glabripennis; assembly: GCF_000390285.2. Classification (NCBI taxonomy): domain Eukaryota; kingdom Metazoa; phylum Arthropoda; class Insecta; order Coleoptera; family Cerambycidae; genus Anoplophora; species Anoplophora glabripennis. The sequence goes on from NW_019416834.1 coordinate 11,851, forward strand.
GGTGCTTCATAATCAGGTTTTGAAAAATTTGGTACACAATGACTTTTGACAAGAAGGGTTAGTGTATAATTGGTTTATTTGAAAGAGCGTTGTTTCTTCTACCAAATGTATTCTTTTTCATTTTGTGCCCGGGACTTCTAGATAGAGAAATAGCTCATGTTTTCAAGGTTACTCCTCGCACACAATGCATAAAGGGTGAGTCAGAAAGGATGGGTCAACTAGACACCAAAATATTATCAACTGGTTGTTGACAGCTACGAAGCTGGTAAGTCATATAATTTGTGATAGCTCCTTTTTAATGGACAACAATATATATCTTTATTTTTCTATCGTTACTTTAATGCCATGTAGCTAAAGCTCAAACACTCAGAGACGCCCTTCCACTTAAAAAAACCCTAATCTGATCCGATCTAACCGTCGCCGTCGTGTCAGTTGAATATAATGTCCAATTGCTGAAACTGAGGAAATTGTAAGCCAATTTTACACGAAAATTCGAACATGCAAAAAATTTGTGCGAAATGCGGTGCCGAAAATTCTCACAATCGAACAAAAAGAAACTCGGGAAAATATTTGTAGTGACACTTTAAATGCCACTGAAAATGAATCAAACTTCTTGAAAGGAGTGATAACATACGATGAATCTTGTTTTTTCACTTATAATCCCTAAACTAAGCGTCAGTTCAAGCATTCTAAGAACCCATATCCACAGAGAGCTAACAAAGTTCAAATGAACAAATTAAAATTCAAAGCAATGATGATTATTTTTTTCGATATCCATGGGATTGTGTACCTTCACTGGGTTCTTGAAGATCAAACAGTTAATCAGCATTACTACCTCCATGTTCTTACTAAAATCCGTAAAAAAAATCACAAGGAAAAGAGTCGTATTATGAAAAAAACGTTATGGGTTCTTTATCAGGACAACACACCATCTCAAACTGCATTTCATTGTCTGTCAATACGTTTCTACCCAAAAATAACATCCCAGTGGTAGACCATCCGCCTTATTCGCCTTACCTCGCACCATGTGACTTTTACCTGCACCCCAAGGTTAAATCTGCATTAAAAGGAACAAGATTTCAGACCGTTGAAGCTGTGAAAAAAAAGCGGCACGAATCATAAACGAAATAACAGAAAATAACTTCTAGCATTATTGTTTGACCAATGGAAAATTCGCATGGAGCGGTGTAGAGCAAAGGAGGGGTATATACCTGGATTGAAAGGGACAAAAATTAGGAATGTGTAAATTTAAAATAAAATGTTACAGCTACAGTCTTGTTATTTTATAGCCTAGCCACACCTGGTATGTGTATGTTTACAATCAAGTTCATGAAAAAGTTAAGTTATTTAATTTATTTTTACACAGAATGACTTCTACTATCAATGATTTTCAGCAAAAAGATGGCAAAGTCAGCAGGTGGGTACTACGAATGAAAATTTTAAAATTTATATAAAATGTACACTATAAAAAATAGTTCACTCAATTTTACTCAATCAATTTCTGTCCACATCCTAATGAGTGAAATATTCACTATATGATACGATGATTTACGACCAAGCTCGCCAGGTTAGTATTTGACGTATAACCGACCACTTAGTACACTCTATGCACCTGGGCTACTACCAGAACACAGTGCGTATGTAGCAGTATTTCAGATTTTACATTCAATTATTTCATTTAAAATTTTTATTTTCATTGAAAATTTTGAAAATTGAAATTTTTTTTTCAGCTACGCTGTTACATGGTCCAGATAGCTTGTTTATTAAGCTTCAATTTCCTTTTTTTTATTTCGATATGACCATTTTTCTTCTAAATATCAGACTTTTAATGAAACAGGATCCTTTTGTCTTCAATCATCGATACCTCGGCGACAAATGGTCGTACAGAGAATTGAAGGGCAGTTTCGAAAACTGGAATAAATTTCCTATAACATGCTGCTTTTCGGAATTTTTTTTCATGTTTCACACGAATTTTAAGAAACAGGAAAAAAGGGCAATTTATGGTTTTTTATCAAATCGATGGCTAAATTAGAAATATTCACGAAATGACTAATGTTAAGCATGATTTTCACAGTTCGATATACCCAGAAGAACCCTGTGAAGTTTCATCTCGATCTAGCGAACTGTCTCTGTTTCAAACAGTCAAACTTTTGAAAAAAAATAAAGGGTGACGTTTTTTGAACTTTTGTTTTAGGTTTTCTCACATTTTTACCACAAATAACGTTTAAATTGATGAAAAAAAAGTTTACCGGGTCAGAAAAAATAGGGGTAGGATTCTGGAATCCAGTAAGCTTTTCCCACTACGTTATAATTAAATATATTCGCAAATAACCCATTTCTAAAGATTTGGGGGTCATTTTCTCGAAAATTTATGTCTAGGATTCTACATTGTCCACAACATTGGAATATATTGACCATAATATGGAGATTTTATTTTTTGAGTTAATTAATTAACTAAAATATACAAGGACGGGTGTTTTGGAGTTACTAATTTCAATACCTTTTGTGACAGAGTTTTTGGTTTTTGTGAGAATAATAATAGTTAGCAATTATATAGATAATAATGGGCTCAAAGGCCGACAGTGAGGTAATTCCCAAGGCCCTCTGGGATATACGGCGATCAAAAGCAATATTATTGTATAACACTCGAGCTGCCTTGAACGGTTAATGTTCTACCAGTTTGTAATTTAATTCGAAAATCATTTACATGCAACTAGTTTGAGATTTGTTTGACATTGTTTAATTTGTATTGACGTAATGTTTTTCAGATTTTCCCCAGGCCATAGATATGTATAACGCCCCAGAGAGTTATTTCTTATTTAATCTATCGCAACATTATATAATGATTATCCCAAATAATAAATAGTACGTAGCACATTAAAATAATAATTAACATAAAGATCTCTTTGTTAATGTATAGGTACTATTTAGATCTTATTACAATATTAAATTAACCATCTGATTGTGAATAAAATAGTATACTAGATCTGTTCAGAAAATGGTTTTAGGAACAACATAAATTTTTTCGTGAAACTTGTAGTGCGCCCTATTTTTATGTAAGTTGTTATTTGTATTGTGACGTTGGTTAGCATTGTTATTTAAATTGTGCCGCTATGTGGCGTAAGGTGTATGGATCAACCGATGTGAATCCCCGCCCGAAAGTAGAGGTTGAAGGAGCAGGGCTGAAGAGGGTACAGCTAAGGGGCAAGAGAAAAAAGGTTGTTAGATGACTAAGAACGTTCGACAGGAGAGTTGTACTCCATTCCTGCTGCATAGCCAATCGTAACACAATAATTATCAAATAATAATTACGAGTGATAGTTGTCTCACTATTAGAATTAAAGGGTGGTGCACCACATTATCTCAAGTGAAATTATTGCCCAGTTGTCTCTCCGGCTCCCCCACAGCCTCCATCTTTGACGGTGGAATCAGTTTTGCGGCAAGTGCAAGTTAGTGCGGGTGTGAGTGAAAGGCGCAAGGACAGAAGGTCCCACTAACAGGTGACATTGTTGATCATATTTATAGGGTGTTACAAGGATTGTCTTTTGGTTATATGTTGTATAAGGGCCCGGTCACAGCCAGGCATCTGTATAGTTTTAATCTTTATTATTTGCGTAATATTTGACTTGCCTTTTTCTTTCGAGCTACCCCACCCGAGAATATGATCTTCTTTGAAAGAGTATATGCTCAGTACAAACTAGAGAAAACTTTCACGGAAAAGTTTCAACTTTTGTAGCAAACTTACGGAGATGATGCTCTGGGTCGTACGCAGTGGTAAGATTGGTTTTCACGAAGTGGTCGTCAGTCAATTGAAGATAATCCTCGACCATGAAGACCTTCGACTTCAACTGACTACTTGATGCTTTACTACTTTCTACTACTACTACTTTACTACTTGATACTACTACTATCAGAAAGTCAAAGATCTGATGCAAATCGCCGATTGACTGTCAGAGAAATCGCAGAAACTCTACAGTATGGACCTACTGCGTGGATACAAAAAATTTAAATAAAATTTGGGACACGTGGTGTTAAATGGAATGAGGTGAGCTCCATTTTCAATAGAAAGTTATCTTTGGATTTGACAGAAACGACTAATGACGTCATCAGTTATACTTTTTCCAGAAACATACCCATTTTTTTTCCTGTTAAAAAGCTCTCTTTTTTCTAATAAACTTTTATTAGAGAAATTTTTCTATATTACTACCCGTTTAAAAGTTATAAGCAATATCATCCTAAAGAATCTCAAAAGAAATACACTGAAAGAAATGCGTTTTATTCTTTATTAGAATTGTATATACCATTGTATACTATATGTGACAGTTAAACAGATGAATATTGGTTATAAAACGCGTATTGCTAGCACAGTTGTATAGTGACTATAAACCGTATTCTTTATTAAATTATTGTATAACTAGTATACAACGTTTTTTAAACCCTTTACGAAATAATAGCAATAACTGTTATTAAAGTGTTCCATATCGTTATTAGAACATCTAGTACTGGTTATAAGTTTTATAATAATAAATGTATTAAACTGTTGTTTACTCTGTATGAGTTAAAAACTTGTCATTAAGTTTTCAGAAATTTTATTGGATAACTGTAATTACAAGCTAAGGTTCTAATGTAAACATACATAAAATATACTTTTAAGCACTAAAAATGATGACAAATCGCTCCCAAAACTGTCCAGTTTATTTTCTTAGCAACGATGCACCCGTATTTTCTTGTATTACATGAAAATTTGCACTATAACTCATCCACCTTAAGAATGAAGCATCCCCAGAAAGGTTGAGCTTCTTTCCATATAATTTTATATCCTCTGGTCGATTGACTTTATACCCATGCTTTTCTTTGTCACCGTTAACCTTCTGTTCCTCCATCTTATGTAAAACTTAACATCAGCGATTTCTAATAGGACCTACAAAATAATAATTTTTAAGATTTAGACAAGATTTACATTTGAAAAAACAAAACAATTACAAGCCATAAAACAGTTAAATACTTACATAATAATTTTCCATTTCACACAACGCGATATGATCATGTATCCCACAAAACATGTGCATATACTGTCCATTTCCATCAAACTAGACGTGTGTAAGTCGATGCACATCGGACTGTCGGAAATTTTACGATTGTTGTATTTTCTCTTCTTGAGTAAAGATAATAAAGACGTTGTGGTTTTGTGTGTTTAATTTGACAATGATTGAACATCTATGGACAATAAAAGTGGACTGTATAAGATAGTTGAGTACCGTTCTGCTTCATGCATAGCATGCTACTGAAATCATAGAAAGGATGAGCTCGTGCGGCGAACCTTAAATCAGCGGCTGAAATAGCCAGGTTTCTTATTGAGTCGGCGCACTTCGCTCTCGGGTCTGACATATGATTATTATTACAAGACTATGAATATAACTTAACAACGATCATAACCGATTATGCACCGAGAGATGACGATCACTTAACCATTATAAGATGCGTTTTACACGTTAAAAACGGAAATATATTCAGTATAAGAACGAATAATTCTGTTAATACAATTGTTATATACAAATTCGGATACTGGTCTTTATACAACAAATCTTCCCTACTATACAACTGGAATACACCTAAGTCTATAACACCTAATAATGTATAAGTAATTCATTATAACCTTTATTTCATAGATGTATAAGGTGTATTAAGCACCTTCCAGTTAAACTGATTGAATAATGAGTATGGAGATGATTGCTTTTTTTTAATAAAAGTTGTATATTGGTTATAAAAGTTTTAATATGCGCTGTACACATTATTCTAGATAAACAGTTTAATAAGCCCATTTCTTTCAGTGTACCACCTAAAAATCACATTAGCGGTGGAAGCATCAACTAGTCGTTGGAAAATAATAGAATGTTCGTTGTTTAAAGTGCATAAATGTCACTAAGAATAAATAAAAGGATTAAACTCGATAATTCTTTAATACATTTAAAACAAAAAGTGATGATAACAATAACGAAATTTAAAAAATGAGGCAAATAGGCATACAATCATATTACAATATATTCTCTATATGACCCCCTCTCATTTCAAGACACATATCCAATAAAAAAATTAAGGTGTGATACATTTGGTGACTTTCCGGGCCACTGAATAGGTCCATTAAGCCCAATCCATTTTTCTGGGAAATTGTTATCTAAATATTGCTGCACAATTCTCGCCTTGTGGAGTGGAGCCCCGTCGCACAGTGGGACGAAACGCCACTGTCGCATTCAAATTACTCTACACCCCACATAGTTCAACTGTTTCGGGTGAATTATTTTTCAAAATGTTCGTCTTGAATGTCCCTATCGATCCCTCTTTTGGGATTTTTGATTTCGGTCTTAATTTTTTTGAAAATTGACTCCAAAATTCGCTTTTTATGAAAAAAAAAAACTGATTTTCGAAATTTTTTTCAGCTGAAAATCTTCGTTTTGATAAATACTACAAAACTGTCTGCGTGAAAGTCGGGAGAAAAATTTTTCATATTCACAAAAACGGTCATAATCCAAAAATTTTCGAGGAGAAACGATTTTTTAATTCGAAATTTCGCAACCTGGGGAAAAATTAGATGAACCAAAAGTTGTTTAGAATCACGCAAAAAAATTTTCCAGAATTTTTGGACACATTTTGGGACATTTGAAAAAATGTCCAAACCCAAAATTTTTAATTTTCAAAAAAGTATATGTTTGTTATGAGAAAATATAACTATTAATGCATAAAAAATTGTACTAGCTATAAAGATAAACTTAAAATAAATTAATTTGTTAATAACAATTAAACTGACCACTTTCAGGCTTTGCGTCCAAGTTTTTTGGATTCAGGAGGTCAAAATACTTAAGAATAAGGTGTTTGCGGCCGTGGCACTCTGATTGGCTCTGGCTCCTAGACTACATACATTTACTCCAAAATGGCCATGGTTTTGGACTGGATTTACAACGTGTAGATTTTCAATGGATCAGTATTGTTCGTTGCACCTGTTTGGCAAACCATTACTGATAAACCGACTTTCGTCCGTTCAAAGAACGTGCCGAAAAAGGTTCTGATCAACAGTTTGTACATTTACTACAATTTGAGCTATAAAATTAAGTCTGTTTTCAATGTGACGCTCAGGCAAATACTCCAAATTGTGAATTTTGTAGTCATGATTCATTGACCCATTGGTCTTTAAAATCCGTTGAACGGCTGATTTATCCCAATTCAATTCCGGGCTAGCCTGCCGCGTAGAATTTTGTGGATTTTGTTCAAAATATTGTAACAGTCTATCTGTATTAACATTGTTTCTTACCCTTCGGTCAATTATTTGATTTTTCCGAACAGAAAATGCATCCTCATTTCGTCGCTAGGACGCATCCAATCTTGTAAAGGTTCTATGATCAGGGATGAGGCGCTCTGGATACCTTTCTTGATAAAACTCTACAGTTCTTCTCGAATTTTTTTGTGACTCGCCGTATATTAGCAACATATCAACTTTTTCTGAATGAGAAAACATTTTGTGACATTTATGCACTTTAAACAACGAACATTCAATTATTATTTTCCAACGACTACTTGATCCTTCCACCGCTAATGTGATTTTTAGGTGATATTTCTTTTGAGACTCTTTAGGACGATATTGCTTATAACTTTTAACAGGGAAATAATACCAAAAAATTCTCTAATAAAAGTTTATTAGAAAAAAGGGAGCTTTTTAACACGAAAAAAAATGTGGGTAGTTTCTGAAAAAGTTATAACTGATGACGTCATTAGTCCTTTCTGTCAAATCCCAATGACAATACTTTCGATTGAAAATGGAGCTTACCTCATCCCATTAAACACCAGGTGTCCCAAATTTTACTTTCAGACTATTGATGACATGAAAGCAAATTCGTCAGAGACTTTAAAGGCCATTTAAAATTTAGCTATCCAGGACTGCTTCGCAAAATGGAAACACCACTGGGAAAAGTGTATGAATAGGGGAGGGGAGTACTTTGAATGAGACAAGGTTAATAATGTATAAAATTAATAATACAGTTTAGAAACATAAAGCTCTGTTATTTTCTGAACAGACCTCGTACATACCTCGCGGCTTATTCCAGCTTAGCGCCTACCATCGCTGCTGCATATTTCGGTCATACAACTCAGCTCTCGACTGTAAATGAAGCACTTTCCAACTCGGCATGTAATACACTGTTATTGTTATTACAAAATTAATTAACTAATTAGGTACACTCCAACTACAAGCAAATACCAACCAAAGATACTCGCCAAATTATTCTTTTTTAATGTTCTATAAAATGTCAAAATACAGTATTACAGAATTTGGTAAATTAACAAACAATCCACTTAATTAAGAACTGTAGTATAACAACCCCGGGTTCGAACGAAAAAAAGAATAAACGTAGTTGTGGCCAATAATATGTGACCGTCATAAGGAATACCTACGTTGTATACATCTATTTTTTTTAATTGACCGGAAGGCGCTGGCTACTAACTTTAAAGAGGGGAAGTATGGTTTAATTTTATAAAACAAAAACAGAGTAAATACACCTAACTTTATTATTTACGTACAACAGTCTTCAAATTAAACATGTGACAAATAAATGAAGAACAAATCCAGCTATGAGTTGAGATTTCGGAAGATCTGTTTTAGCAATCCTTTTTTTTTGTATTTAATTATTCTTTTTACAGATTCATTCCTCACGGGCGAAAATGTTAGTAAATTCAACAAAGCTCTTAAATGCGTATGACATAAAGTGAGCACAAGAAATGCTTTCTTATTTGTTTTTCGAACAATGTAATCATGATAAAACAAGTTAAATGTGAAACAAAGGAGTTGTTATTGCAATATCCGGGCAATCACGACAATATAGGTATATATTTTAACATGTAATAAATAATGAGCAATCTTTAATAATAATTGTAACAATTTTACGTTAGAAAAATATACGCCCCTGAGCATAAAACAATGAAAGCTAAACATACAAAGAATTATTATCATGAAACATCTATAACCATCACAATCATAAGATTACATAGAACAATTAACAACAAAGTACTTAACGAATAATTACCTGCTAATTACTACGGGTTAAACACTTTAATTTTTCACTATTTTGCCACACTGTCCGCCGATCGTCTTACTCCCCATCTCCACAGTGTTATCATTTCAAACATTTAGGCTTCCTTCCAGAATTCCCTTCCTAAGCGCTTGTTTTTGTGCTTCCTTCTATCAACTGTCAATATTACGTTTTCATTATTATACAACACCCACGTAACAGGTGACGTTGAAGTTGATACGATAAGTATGATTTTGCACAGAACTGACTTTAAAAATAAAAAGTAATACATCTATTGTAAAAATTTTCTACAATTTTGTACATAGACTGTCGAGTAAGTACTACTTGAAGGTAAGATGCGCAGTGGCAAAGTAATGGATTAAGGGATAGAGCAGAACGATGGGTTGCCGCTCTCTTTTTGTGTTGCTCGTCCCAGAGCTGAAATAAAATTTATTGAGTTAAAAGATATGAACACATATTTTAACCAATTTTCAAATCCGAAACTTTGAACTAGAGATTAGAACTTTTATTAAATTAAAACAATCCTAATAATTAGCAACGATCCTACAAATTTTTGGCTATTCGTTTTTGTTCGGCATGTAGTGAAAATATGTAAAGTTTTAATTTCGCTTTCGTTTATAAATTTAAAATGTTACACAGTTAAATAAACTGGAATAAAACGCTTGGGAGGGCCGACAAGGAGCTTATCCTTAGAAGGATATCCGCGAGGGAGGAAGTTAAATCTTAATTAATGAAATACATAATACTTTAATCTCGAATAAGGATTTTAAGAGTATAAATCGGTTTAATTGGAAAAGTAAAAGAATGAAATTCATTTGTATGCGCGAGGTGTAACTTTTTTAGAACGTCTCTAACTTTTCAATTTATTAAGCGATTTGAACTAAATTACCATAATAATGGAGTCTGTTATCTAAACTTGAATTATCCCGAATGAGATAAAAGGAAAAATGTCGCGATAAATATCCCTGTATTTGCATAATATTCAATATTGTTGAAGGAAATTTACATATATTTTTTTTTTAAATTATAACGATTTTTCTGTTTGGTGGACGAAAAAAAAAATCATTCCCTAATTTAAATTTATCTTGTACTTTCAACTGTGATTGAATATCGGTTAAAAAAATGCAACCCATAGTCCCATTTTATTGTTTATCTCTTGCGCTGATTAATATAAATTTTTTGCAAATCTAGTTTTTCAGAAAAAAACTATAACCTGTTGAATTATCAGTGTTTAGAGAATTATGTAGACTGTAAAAATATAAAACAGTAAATTAGAAATATAATATTTATTTAATCTATTATTAGGTAATCCTTAGTGTCCAATCTGCCATTTACAATTTTCCAATATAAGAAAATTAGGATTTCCATCAGTTTAGAATTAGAAATATAATTCTTTTGTTTTATTAAATCAAAAAATTAAGTATTTTAACCTAACCTAACCCAACTTTAAACAAGATTTTATGTATCTGCGTTAGTTAGAATAAATTTTATTTTATTAAGTAAAAAACAAAGTAATCTCTAATTTTCCTAATCTAATAAAAATCTAATAATTTCTATATAAAGGTAAAAAAATATTCATGTAAGATTAGATTAGAACTTAAGTTTTTTAAATTAAATACAAAGTAACTAAATTCCAAATTAATAATAGTTCTTATAATTTCTACATAAAGTTAAGGTAAGGTCAGGGTATCATTTGAAATCTGTTTATTGCCCCCAAGAATAATTTTTCAGTAACTAAGTAACCTTATTTCAGACAATGACAGAGGAACGATGGAGGGAGAAATTCAAGAATGACGTATGCTGTTACCTAATGGAAATGGTGGCTAGAATATAAAAGAATAGTGACAAAAACATTAATTGAATATATTTTTTAATTACATTTATGAACATGTATTTCCCAGAAATTATTAAATCTCTAATTACATGTGTAAAATCGCTTAATGTATAAAATCATTTATTAATTAAAAACAACGTTAATTGTCGTTTAAAACTGGATAGGTTTATAAATTTTTAACCTTAAACTAATTGGTGAATTCGTAGTTGCTTCGTAAAATAAAATCTTAAATTGTCTGAAAATTGGTTTGCAAGAAGTAAGACTTAGCACACCTGCCATGCATCTTAATACTTGTTTTGCACTATAAAAACATCAGTAAATGAAGTGGAACCAACCCAGAAACAAATAGCATATCTTCACCTGGACTCTACTTGACAATAATAAAAAAGATTGTCAATTGCTCTATTAAAAGTAAATGTGTTAAGTTTATTACTAATGACTATATACAGGGTGAGTTTTTAATAATGATACACCCAAATAATAGATTTGCTAACGTCAAAATATAGCGATTGAGCCAAACATGCCTCAATCAATCGTTGCTCCTTTTCGTTCTACAGGGTGTTAATGTTGAAAAAATATTTTCGATTTTTTGCTATATTTTAAATATGTATGGACTAATTGTTTTGAAAATTTGTAGTTTTCTTGAGGTGGCAAATACGAATATGCAAACAATATTGGGGTTGATTTTTTTTACCTAGAAATTATTGAACAATGTTCAATTCTAAATAAAAAAGGTATACTTGTTAGAAATCGATAAACTGGTTGTTTTCGGGATACAGACGTTTTAAGTTTTTGAGATTCGACGGGAATTAAAATACAAAATGTTAGACATATTTTTATATTGATAAGACAGTATAACTATCGCCCCTAAACGTGACCCCAACACTGTTTGCATATTCGTATTTGCCACCCCAAAAAAACGTAAAACTACAAAGCAATTGGTACATATACATGTCTGTGTGTGGTTTTGATTAGTATGAAATATTATACTCATGTTATAGTGTTTAAGAAGATAGTTGAAAGCTTATAAAAACTAAAAGTCGGCATCTATTTATTGTGCAAGTCATCTCTTGATTGTGCCCTATATACTCAAAATATAGCAAAAGATCGAAAATATTTTTTCAACTTTAACACCCTGTAGAACGAAAATGAGCAACAATTAATTGAGGCATGTTTGGCTCCATCGCTATATTTTGACGTTAACAATCTGCCATTTCGCTGATTCACCCTGTATAATTCAATTTTTTTATTAGTTGATTACAGTGTGGTTTCCAATTCAAGCACTCGTCAAATAACATTCCAAGAAATTTTACATCTTAATTTTAACATACTATTGTCATCTATTTTTACATCCAAATTATTGCAAGACTAACTATTATGAAAACGGACTAAATTATTTTTTTTAAGTTTAAATTACATTTAGTTACATTTAATTTGTAAATATACAGGCTGTTTGGAAAAGTTGGTACAAAATTTAAGGGGGTGAAAGTAGAGCAAAAAATAGTAAAAAAAGTTCCTATAAACATTGGTCCTCCGGAGCACCGTTACCGAGATATGGCCTCTTATCATTTGGAAATTTTTTAAAATAACTTTCTTTCTGATTAAGATAACGGAATGAAAATTGTAGGTAATAATTATACCATAAGGGTCTTTAACTACCATAAGTTTAATCAAAATCGGTTATAAATAAGGATAGTTTTGTAACTACTCTTAACAGAAATTTTTCGATTATTTTTATTCCTTTGAATTATCAAGCAAATAATATTATTTTTTAATAAGTTAGACTTTTTTGAAGAAAAATTGTCTCTACCTTTTTTTCGAATTCTGCGTAGTTTAGTCAGAAATAATTATTTTTTAAATAATGTATGGCTCAAAACAGTAACTTTTTTTTAACATTTTCACATAGTAGGCGTCTTTCATAGTGACAGTTTCTTTGTAATGATACTAATGACTGTAACTTTCGCGTGCTATTTTCCTAGTTGTGATCTTTGTCCTCAACTTTGTATTTCATTCATATAACAAAAATAATATAGGTCCCTGCGAAACTCCTATCTCAATTATTTTATACTTGGAATTATTTCTGTTGTTAACACATTAAATTAACGTATTGATTTTTGCTCTTTAAAGATAAAGTACCACGTAAGCTAATTTTAGAACAATAACTATGCATATGTATTGTCAAAATAACCAGTTTTGTAAAATGCAATTTTATATACATTCTTTATGAGTGTAGCTAGATATCTCTTATGTGACACACATGTAGTGCCGAAAATTCGTAGGTAATGAATAATTTCAGATCGTCCTAGTAAGCAACAAGCTCGCACTTAAATGGCAAGCATCAAAGAGAAACGCTAAATCCCGTAACTTATTCATGCGCGTCACTGTAAATTCGGGGAGAGGCGCGAGGTGATGCTCACTGAAAGCTGTCCTTCCGGTTCATTCGAGCACTACAATTTATACGCGGGGAATTAGGTTTATGTGGTAAGGTCAATCTGGATAATTTCGGACGAGATGCGGAACGCGCTGATTGAAACTTCAAACAATCGCCCCCGTCCCTAGCAAGTTACGTATATATTGCAACAGACTGTTAAAATTACATGATTTATGGGCTCTACATAAAAGGGGTTCTTGGGCTGGGATGCTGGAGTTTGGGAAACTGCTCCATACTTGATAATGACTATCAAAAATATCTGTGTAATATGCAATAGACAATGTTATTAAATTCTTATGTATCTACTAGGAAAGCTAAGAATGATTAAAAAAAAAATAAACAAATTGCTTGCTGCTAAACGCTCTCTAGCATCCTCCAATTTATCTTCAGTTAAAACTGAGTTTCTTTCAGGTGACGTCCCTTTACAAATACTGCCAGTATTTTTAAATCGTGTCACCAAACGTCGAACATGCTCGGCAAAATGTTATATTCTATGGCTTCATGATTTGGAATTGCAAAAATACACGAATGGACTTAATAATTCCATTCATTTTCATTTCAGAAAGTAGGCCTCTACAATAAATTTATCATATTCTAACGAAAAGACAATTTTCTAACCTGAAACAGTTCGGGTACTTTAAATCGAAGAAACCGTCAGTATTTGCTTCCTTACCACAAAACTAACAGTTAACAGATAATTAGTGTTGAAAAACACTGATTATTTAGAAGATTAACGATAAATTCAAATAAAAACACAATCAGCGAACACAAATAAATAACGAGCGTTCAAATAAAAACGCGGTCGAAGTTGGCTCTGACACATTGGACGTAGGGAGTAGCTTATAGCGACCAACTTAACCTCATTTCTAAACGAGCTGTATAGCAGATGTCAGTTTCAATAACGTTAATGACTATATAACTTTATTTTAAAGAATAATCATGATAACAATAACAAACAATTAAAGGAGCTGCGGAAAGTGTCCCCCACCTTGTTATAACAATAAATTAAAGCAGCTGCTGAAAGTGTCCCCCTCCTTGTTCCAAGCACTTTTCACACCTGTTCCTCAAAGACTTAAAGACATTTTCTAAGATGCTCGGCGTATTGTTAATTTCACGAATCTTGTCTATAAGTCGAGCCTGCAGATGGTTTAAATCAGGAATAGGCAGTTCAAAAATAGTGTTTTTAAGGTAAGGCCACAAAAAGAAATCACACGGCGAATATCACATGACCTCGGTGGAAATTCATGTTCAGCATTGAGACTTATTAGTCGATTTTGGAAAACTTCCCTCAACATATTCATCGTCTCGTCTGCCGTATGTGCCCTTGCGCCGTCTTGTTGAAAGTAAAAGTTTGTAATTTCGTTTTCTTCCAGCTGGTTAACAAAAGGAGCGATAATTTCTTCTCTATACCTTTGCGCAGTAAGAGTACCATTAAAAAAAATTGGTCCATAAATCCTCCTTCGATTGAGAGCACACCAAACTCCAATTTTTTGAGCGTGTAGAGGGCCCTCGACAAAAAAGTTATCTGGTTTTTCAGAAGACCACATTCTCATATTCTATGAGTTTACGTAACCACTTAAATGAAACCAGGCTTCATCAGAAAAAAAGGTGATATTATGAAGTTCACCGTAGTTGTTTAAAAACCATTCACAAAATACAGCCCGTCGCGGAAAATCAACTTCATGAAGTTCTTGCTGACAAGTTAAACGATAGGAGAACAAACGCAAATCTTTTTTTAACACTGTGTGGCAGGTACCGACTGATACTCCCACCATTTGTGATAAAACACGTACAGAAGTTCTTGGCGCATTTTCCATTATTTGTTGGACATTTTCTTTTAATTCTTCAGTCCGCTTTTTAGGTCGGCCGCTTCCTTCTTTTCTTGTTACACTGCCCGTTTCACGAAAAACATTAACACAACGCTGAACTGCACTTTGAAAAATTTTGTACTCAACAACGCCGGGAAATTGATTTTGAAATTCTATGAAACATTCCTCAATAGAATACTTCTATATTCCATCAATCTTGCGTCCATTTCTAAAGTAGGACTCTATGATAAACACTTTTTGTTCTTGAGAAAACACCATTTTAAACGCTGTTTAAAACGAATATATTCAAATTGATAGCGGCGATATAGCGCTTTGACGGATGACGTTTAAGTTCATTTGCTATACGCTACGCCCTACGTCCAAATTTTCAGAACCAACTTGACCACGTTTTTATTTGAACGCTCGTTACAACAGTAAACACACAGTAAGCACGAACATCTCTGAATTGACAGATCGTGTCGGTCGGAAATCTAAGAACACCGAAAGTAATTTTGATCAAATTAAAGTAAATTTTAATACCTGGTAAGATTTACGTGTCAGCTTCAATCATTCTAGATCGCTCGATATTTCGGACTTTTATGTAGTTGACCCTTATATTATCTTTATTATTATTTATTACCCCTAAATGACACTGCAATATACTATACTGAAGCATAACAAAAACTAATCAGTTGACTGTAAATTAGCTACGAAATTGTAACATTTTGTCGCATAAATTGGAAATTTGAAGATCCATAAATAATCTAATCTAATTTTGAATTTAATATTGTTTCGTTATGTGCAGTGGGTACCATATGACGTTATAGACCACTGCGTAACGGGGAACTGAACATTTTAATTGAACAATATAAGTTTGAAAATTAATTTGGTACAGAAAATTAGTGTATTTGTTCCACAGATAGCGGTTAATGGTGAAATATTTATATCATTGGTATATAATGTTTAGATAAATTTCAATACTGTTGTAAAGCGTTGGTAAACAGTTTTCAATGTAGTTATTCATGTCTCTATACGGAAAATTTGATGTTATATTTCAATATACACCGCCCTTGCAACAAAGGAATTTTATTTCATGTTAACATGTTTAACAAGTAAATGTATTCGTGATGAAGATATATTTTTTCTGTGTATTTAAAGTATTCCCAATTTAGAATTTCATTCAGGTACATATTTAACATTATTTCTTTATATTTCCTTATTTTACGGATTTGGTTGACGAGAGTCTATTTGTCGTATTTAATATTTATTTATCTTACATTGAGCTCGACTGTAAGTAATTATTTCAAGTCTTCTTCCGTGAAATATTCATCTGAGTGCTCTCATTATGTCTTTATTAAGACTTTCATTAAATGTTCATTTCATAATTGGTCACCACTTGAAAATAACGTTTAACTGAAGGTTGCTAAGGTAACCAAGAAGAACATGACACTAAATAAAAGAGACTACCTTCCTTTTTGATTCATGAGGGCCTTGTAAGTAATAAAATCTAACGCTTTAACGTTTAATAGACATAAACGATGTGAAATCATCGCTATCAAAGCTCTACAGAGTTTGAATTTACACCGTTCAATACCGCGCCAAGTGAGGTTTGTATATACACGTTCAGCGGTCGAGTATTTTTGATATATTGGCTTCATGTTTCATGTTTGATACATCAGCCAATATTCGAAGCCATTGTGATGTAAAATATTGTATGTAACCGTATTCCTATGTGTAAACAGCGACTCGATTTAAATCAATGATTATATAAAAATCAATGAACCAGATAAAAACAAGCTCATCCTTTAACAATGATTTGCCTCTGGAGGCGGTGAAGCTTCAATATTGGCTCACTTTAGCAAATATGGTTAGTTAGAAAAATTAAAATATATGACTTGGTTCTTTCTTGCGGGAAACTAAAAAAATTGGATAGTCCATTTCGTAGATATAGTTTAATTTACGAGGCCTTATTAATTTGGAAATTATTTTTTTGAGATAACTAATCATATGTCACAAAAAAGTAGAAAAGAGTGTTAAATAAATACTGATTTTATTTAACAAAACTATATTATTAATGATATTTGGTTTTGGAGATAAGCCAGATAACTCTACAAAAAGCGTAGAATATTTTAATGCAACATACTAAATAGAAATTGTCCCGTTTCAAAATCATCATTTTGAAGAATTGTGCAGAAGTATAACGAACAATACCCTGAAAAGTAAAATGTGTAAGTGGAATTAATCAGAGAAAACATTATCGGACTTTTTTTTGTGAGAGAAAATTTAAATTAGAATCGTTATTTACAACTTGTACGCGGGTAAATCATTCCAGCATTTTTTTCTCAAAACAGGAAAATCCTGTGCGAATATCAAATGAAATCTGGTATCAGCAAGATGGAAGTCCATCTCATTATGGAGATGATATGCGGCAATATATCTAAATGAGACATTTTCACAGAGAAGAGGACACATTGAGTGGCCACCACGATCACCTAAGACCTTTAAATTATTGTCTATAAACCAGACCCCAGTCGTTAGGGAAAATAAATTCTACAAAACTCCTTAAGAGCATTTGCTGATCGATTAGGAAACTCTCAGGTTACTGAGGGTCTCCAATTTGAACGTTTATTATGCATATTTTCTTTTTCTCTTCATGTTGAAGTAGTCAAAATTTTTAGTTATTCTATTCTATATATTCTTCCTTTTAGTATTTTATTTAAAATTTGGAATTTAGAAACTTTTTGTCACTTGATATTTTTTTCGTAAAACGCAATATTTTTACGAAAAATGCCATTTTTCCATTTTTCTGGAACATTGCGTTTTATGAAAAAAATATCAAGTGAAAAAAATGTTTCTAAATTCAATGACTTTCTAGCGGACTAATAATTTTTAACAAATTTAAATATGCGACTACATTTTTTTGCCTCCAAAGACAAGGGTGGAAAAATATCTGAAGGGGGTTCCCCAACAAAAAAGCGTTGCTCAGTCAGATTCTACATATCATAAAATCCCTGTGTACTAAATTTAGTGATTCTCGTACAAGAGGGTTATGAGATATAAAAAAAGACTATTCTTAGGGGCCGCTTAGCCGGGTGTCTTGACCGGTGGATTTCGATCTGCCGAGTTAAGCATCACGGACGCAGGCTGGAACTTGGATGGGTGATCTAAGGCAGGCTCGGGAACGTGGCTGTGGCAGCCTACCAGAGGCCTGGGTCGCTCAACACCTTCCGCCTGCGTGTAGTCCTCGATAAATATGGTAATGAGAATAGAGCAATAAATCTCTGTAACTCAAGACCATGCTCTCATACATAAAAATTGTACGAGACTGCCACCAAGCGACCTGTGTAGTAATATGATGGTTTGAAGAAAAGTACTCGAGTAAGGAAGGAGGTTGTACAAGGGGCCTAATAAGACCTAAATGCCGCGGTGGAAAAGCAATTTTAGCACCCTCCGACATACAGACAGGGGCGGATTTCAGGGAGTTATAACTCCAATAGATGAGGCCACTTGGCAAAAATAAAAAATTCGGGTACCCTAAATTTGTCTTAAGAATCTGTGACCAAATTTTATTGCATTAATTTCGGGACGCCCGGTAGAGAATAAAAAAGTACTAAACCTTTTTTGATGAGTATTTTTAATAACTTATAACTTAATAACTTATAGTTTGCTCTGAGAAGTACATTGAAGAACGAATTATAAAAAACTCTCAAACTTACGTCCCATAAAGTATGTGTCTGTTTACGTAAATATATAATAAGAAATAAAATTGTAAGGAACTCCTCCCGACAAATTCCAGAAACATGCGGTATCTCACATTCTGCCATTTCAGTATGTTCGTTTCATTCTCCTATCCGCACCGAATATTGAGTAGGAAAATGGCTTTCTTTTGTATAACGGGAAGACATATTTCAGAATATCGAAAATATATATGTATGACTTTGCTGAAACCTATACTGAAAGCCCCACATTTTAGAAAATAGCATTATTTGCAACGTAATTTATAAAAGCAGGATCGCTTCTTGTAAGAAAAAGCATTTGCAAAAAAGATTTCAGATACACTCACTTTTATTGACATTCAATGATACTTCGTCAGTTTTTCAATAAATATTTACCATCGAATTGACTAACATTTTTCTTTTTCTCTGCTTCATAAACGTACGTTAACAATTTAGTACCATGTTTGGTAACTACAGGGTGTTAGAAGTCTGTCTGTCTTAATTTTAGCAGACGGTAGAATACATTAAAATAAACAAAAAAACCTTATATGACGTGGGTCCTAAACTCAACCATTCCCGAAAAAAAATCTCTAACTTGATGTACAAAAGTTCGATTAATTAAGGAATATTGACATAACTGCGTACATTGAATACCTTAAAATACAATCTTTATAACTTTTTTGAACTTTTTTATGCTTAATTCTAAAAAATAATTAACGTTGTAATAAATTTAAAATTCGATAAAATTCATATCGAGCAATGTGACAACGGCGCGGCAGATAACACGAGGTACTAAGCTGTGCAGCAATACGCAATTCAGTTAGTATCTGGAATTGGACCGTGTCTGAGTGTTTTTTGCATACCACTATTTTCTTTTCTTGAGGTGATTTCCAACGAGTGCGCGGAAATTGGATTCGAAGGTGTCGTGGGTGCATCGAAAATGGTGATAGACATTTTGAGCATATGTTGTAGTTTGTTTTGTACCTATGCGTTTAAAAATTACTGAATTTTGCTTTTTGGGAAGTACCTAAATTATTTTTAATACGTATGATTATTTGGATGACGTGAATCTTTGGGTACTTTAATTACATACTTTTCAAATCCATAATTTGATTAAAAGTTGAATTCCTGTTTTAAGAGATTCATAATTACTAAAATTCTAGCTAAAATTTAAGCAAGTATCTTCGTACTACAAAATCGATAGATTTTATTTTATTTATACAAAAACTGGAAAACAATTGTCTTGAAATTTACTAAATGTTTCACAATAATAGCTGTTTACATTTTTTCCGTAGGACAACTCTGCCGCGTGTACACGTGGTGTGCGTTAGCAGGTTAAGCGCTGTTGTCACGTTGTGATGAAACTTCCCAATATTTTGAAAACTTACGCCCCTGTACAAAATACGAGAAAGGGGTGTTAAACTTTAAGAATATTAATAACGTTCTTATTAGAGCACTCACAGAAGTTATTTGTCCTATTTTTCGAATTTCTTCTGACTTTGTAACACTCCTCAATCACAAACTTGCGTATATCTTTAAAAAAGCCTTTTAGTTTGGATTTTAACCAACATTCATAAAAAAATTATGTAAAATTACACACTACACCATTGGTTACTTTGACGCCACAGTAGGTAATGTAAAATTACATTATACAAGGAAATTTACATTAAGCTTGCAGTTTTACAGTTTTTGTATAATTCACCCAAAATGTAAATTTACATTATCGGTATATGTATATTTATGACACCTAAAATCTAATATTACTAAGAAAAAGGAGAACTGCATAGTGTTTCTAAGAAAAAAAAGGCATTATTTATTCTGTAATATTTTTTAGAAAGAATATCTTTTCTCAACATACTTAAATATTTTTCCACTAGGTACAGGTGAAGGGAAAAAATCATTGAATAAATTAAAGAAGTTTTATTAATGCAGTAAATGACACATTCTCAATTATGCCTAAATAAATAATTGAGAATATTATTTAGACCAATTAATTAAACAGCATTCTTAAAACAATTAATAGTACGATGAAAAACGTGGCATAGGAACTTTAAACTTAGTAAAAATTAAAAATATATGAAGCAAGCATAAAAAGTCTCCCAACTTATTTAAAGACACCTTACACACCTTTTATTAGTGACGTCTTCATTTAAATTTAAAAATGAGCTACCAAATCCGTTTTCATATTCTTGAAAACAGTATAAAGACACATTGATTTAATCTTAGACTACTGTAACCATAAGGACTGAGAGCACTTTTTCTGGATAAAAATCTTGCTCTAGTTCTCATGTTCATTTTAAAGTGGAATCTGAACCATTTCGAGAGCAATGGCCAGTTCTTGAGAACATTTAACTGAAAACTAAATATTGTGTAAGTAAAACAATAAGTAAAACTGTTCCTAAATATTAAGCTTCAATCTGGATGTCTGTGTTTAAAAAGTTTAGGCATAGTTCGATATGGTTATTGTATTGTAGTATGTTTCTCATACTCTTCATTAACTTTAAATGAAGATATACTGAGAGATTCATATAATTTGCACAAAGTCATATTGTTTCCATACCTTAGTATTTGTTTACATTTAGATAGTCAAAACACTGTGTTATATTATTACGCACAAATTAATCTAAACATGCCTACTGAACAACTAGTACAGTTCCCTACACACGCGCGGTAACACCACACTGAGTGGTCATATGATTAATCTGAATCGAGCCAAATTAGGTAAATTCACACTTTTATTAGGTAAAGGGTATTTAAGATATTTACGAAATAACAATTTTTTTTTACAAAAGTTTAACACCTTAATCTTCAAAACGAAGCATCTACAGGTCAATCTTATATGAACTTTTTGTCTTAAAATCACTCAAATAATCGTCTGTTGAATTTATTATACATACTTAATTAACACCCTGTATTTACATTAAATATAGTAAAACACGTAAAGGATTAGAAATAATGCATTTTGAAATGTAAAAGTACAACGTAAAAGTTAAGAATACATACAAGAAGTTGAATAAATTCAAGATTCTCACCTTAGTTGAGACAATTAGGCTGATAATTTTTTGTGATGTTAGTTATTGATACAGTTTCGAGAAAAAAATAACCTCCCTCTCCATTAATATTAATTTACTGTTAATTAAGACCTGTAATGAGTCTAAATCATGTGTTTGATTGTTTTTTCAAGCTGCTTTAAGTAATCTCATTTTAAGTCACTCTACAGCTTTTCCCCATCTACGAATCACTCCGGGTCTAGTGAATACCATCATGGTTTCATTGTATAGCACATAATTACCATGAAAGGTAAAGTTTTAAAGTCGCGAGACTCTAAAGAAAATATTTATCGCTTGCCAAGACCAACATAAATCACTGTTTACTTCTACTATATATAGAACTCGTAAGATCTTTATTAGTTCTCTGAAGATGATGTCAATGATTGATTAATAGCGTATTCTGTTCTTTCTCCCTCTTATTCTCACATGTTTTCCTTTATATTAGGGATCTAGAATAAATATTGGTTTTACCGAGGATCCTTATACTTCCCGACTTCCTTTCATATTGCCTTGATTACATTGAAATCTATCCTTCGCTTTTTTACTATGCTTTAAGCGTATTAGGCCAAAATTTTTCCTAAGATTATCATCAAATTAAATGATTTATGCTCTTTGACACCAAATATCTAGCTGTGGTAAAGAAATCTAACCTCATGATTATCTAAAATATAATATTAATATGAAACAAATAGTAATATATCGGGATAATACTACTGAATTATGTATAAACACATCCCTGACATATTGAAATCATGAAATTATATTGCAGATTTAAAGAAATTATCTCTTTTCTAACTGTTATAATTTCATTTTTTAGTCCAATTGCCCTAGTCAAAACTGTATTTAAGGATTTCAAATTGCACAATTTTTTGCATGTGGCTAGTTTTTTGCTAGTAGATGAGGGAAAAAATTTGTTCTGCATGAAAGCGGACCGGGAAAATTCGGGAAATAGCAAAACAAATTTATTTCACAAACATGTAAAAGGACCAAAGTTGTACAGCATAAAATTCTCTACAAAAAATGTATGTGTGATATTTTTGAAAAAATTGAATTATGCCTTATAATTTTAATTTTCTATTCAGAAAATTTGGGATGAATGTGAAATAATATAAAGGGACAAGAGATTCGTAGAAAATTGAGGATTTATTACAGCTGGAATGTTTTTTTAAATATAATTCACAGAATATACACTTGAGTTATCTATGCTAAATCATCTTCGTCACTATAAGGATGCTCTGTATCTGAAATCTCGTCGCCACTCTCGTTATCCATTACAGTATCAAGTAATTTATAAGTTACGCAACACATTTTCTGACTTTTAAGGCTTGATCTTATTGTTAAAATTAATGACAGCATTTCAGGTGACATTGACTTACTCACATCTTTTTTATGAATTTATCATATCATATTCGTAAAGAAGAAAAAAATAAAACCGTGTACTATATGTATATGTATATACTGAGACACAATACTTAGATGATTTCTTCGGGCCGGAAGAAAAAGTGGAGCCAAAGCTTAGGAATAGCCTAAAAATATAAATAAACATAGGCAAACTTGGGGATCGATTTATACAAAATGTATGTCGCATTTCGGTTGGTTTTGTATTGCTCAATATTTGCACAATTTGCGATGATCCCACATAGTTTTCTTAATGAAGGATTTATTTTCCCTATAAAATAGCACACAGAAAGAAAGTTTTTCCAACAAAGTTTGTTTCATACATTTTCATCAAGAAACGAAAGAGTAGTCGCACATTTAATGCAATGCCGCTTTGAAATACGCGGCTAATTCGCAGAAGAATTGCCATTTTATGTAAATCCTTAAATATTTTCTAAATAACACACTGTTCGAAAAAATCAATAGGAACCTTTCTAGTAGATAATCTTACACTCTACAACTTTCGTCCTTTGCATGTCTGAGAAATTCGCAATAATTTTTAAGTTATTCACGAAACACTTTTTTTTGCAGTTTTCCGGTCATTTCCTGAATCTTTCCGGTTCGCTACCGTGCGGTACAAGTTATTTCCTCATCTGCTGGCAAAAAAATTGTGCACTTCGAAATTACTGCCATCTCAAAACCTCTAGCAACTGGACTATTGAGCAGGAATATAACGAAAATCAACCACGACGACTTAGCTAAAAGATTTTCGCAGAAAAATTGTAGTGTTTAGCATTTGTGTGCGCGGTTTCAATTCGTTTTAAATGGGAAACGGAAACGAAGCTAGTTGAACTATAAATACCTATCCCGAAGCCGCCAGCGTGGAGGAGGAAGTGGGAAATAATGTTCGATTAATTCACTTTCCTGATCATCAAGCACATTTGCATATAACGATCCGCATTATAAAACTACTAGGTAGCTAAATTTAGTCGAGGATTGATATTAATTTAAATACAAAATGTATAAGATACATAAATAAGAAGAAAAATATGAGCAAGACGGAACGATCTGAAAGATTATGGCTATTATACGTCGATTTACATAATTGCTGCATTAGGAATTCTACCGGGTTTTATATACCTAAAGCAATATTAAATTGTAGTTGTTTTTAAAAAATGTATATATTTCTCCTACATTCTACTAGTTTCATATTTCATTTAAAGCTGAATATGGCAACAGTTCCTATTTTATTTTGTAAACAAATATTTTCATGCCATAGTCTTAGTGGTGTATCAAATTCGTGTGATACAGATTTTATAGCACTTATAAAATTATTGCTCATATCGGTTTTATGATGCACACTCGCAGAAGTGCTCATTTTTGTTCCTCCTGCAATGATATAAAATTTTCATAACTACCAATTCGAAAAATATTACGATTACATATAAATTCAAGTGATAATACCGCAGCTTGTCGTAAAAATAGCAAAGGAAAAAATCAGCTGAAATGTCGCATTGACTGGAATAATATTTTTGTATAAGTTATTTTATAGAATAAATTTGACGCAATATACAGTACAGTAAAGTATGGAATAAATTCAGTAAAAATGAAACAAATCTTTTTTGGGAAAAATCCTCGAACAGGTCGATTTTTAATTTAAAAAATACATATTTTAGCATAAAAGGCGATTTTCTACCGTCATTTGTTTTCGAGTAATGACGTCATCGACATTTTTTTTAAATAGCAACCCCCTATTTTTTTTCTTGATTCTGAAAGATCGTTTCGTTGTCGATCCGACAGTATTAAAATATTGTCATCTCACATAGGAAAGTTTTCGAGTAAATGACGATTGAATATTAGAAAACGTAAATTTTATTAATTAAAAAAATTACAATTCCTATGTCAAGCAAATACCTGAATCAAGTGTTCGAATTGCCACCCAATGACTAATTGACAATACGCAAGTCTGTGTAGGAATTCTTCTTGCACATTATGAATTATTTCTGGGGTAACTCTGTGTATTTCATCTCCAATATAATTTTGGAGTTCTTCTAAATAATGTGGTTTATTAACGTACACTTTGGACTTTAAGTAGCCCCATAAGAAATAGTCCAGGGGTGTAAGATCTGGGGATCTCGCGGGCCATTCTATCGGTCCTCGACTGCCGATCCACCTCGTAGGAAAACAATTGTCCAGAAAATCTCGAACAGGGCGCGCATAGTGCGGAGGTGCACCGTCTTGCTGAAACCATATGGTGTCATCAGGAATATCAGGGTCATTATCGTTAGGAAAAATTACTGCAAGCGCTGGAACAAGGTCATTTTGTAAAAACTCTAAATATCTTTCTCCTGTAAGGGTTCCTTCAAAGAAGAAAGGCCCTACTATTCTGTTGTCAACTATTCCAGCCCACACATTTAATTTCTGTGGGTGTTGGGTATGTGTCTCTGCCATCCAATGAGGATTTTCCCGACTCCAATACCTGCAAGTTTGACGGTTCACTGTACCATTGAGACAAAACGTGGCCTCGTCTGAAAAAAGTATTTGCCGGTGTAAATCTCTATTTACTTGACATAAATCCATCATAATTTCACAAAAGTGTAAGCGGCGGTCGGGATCGTCTTCATTGAGTTCCTGCACAAGTTGAATTTTGTAGGGATGATATTTTTCCTGCCTCAGGATACGTAGCACTGTGGTCTGACTAATTTCATTGTTTAATGCAACCAATCGTGAAGTATTATGAGGATTATCTACCATACTTATCAAAATGTTCTGTTTGTGATCTTCACTAACGCTTGGACGTCCAGGTTTTGGAATATCTACAACATTGCCAGTTTCTCTAAATTTAGATTCTATCTTACTGACTGTTGATTGGCTGATACGGCGATCTGGATGTTTTTCATTAAATAAATCGCAAACTTCCTGCTGCGTTCTAGTATTATCCCCGCATCCGATAAGAAATAAAATTTAAATTCTTTGTGTGACAGTTAAATGTGCCATATGACTTTAAATTCAACAATAAATTTTATATCGCTTACAATACTTAGAAAGTCGGTGTGACAGTGACACTTTGTAAAGATTTACACCTACGTGATCCATAAAAAACTTCAGGCATTTCGAAAAACTAAATTTGATAACGTTTTTGCTTTATTTTAATTGATTTGGGTTTTCTAACATTTAATCGTCATTTACTCGAAAACTTTCCTATGTAAGATGACAACATTTTAATACTGTCAGGTCGACAATGAAACGATCTTTTAGAATCAAGGAAAAAATAGGGGGTTGCCATTTAAAAAAATGTCGATGACGTCATTATTCGAAAACAAATGACGGTTGAAAATCGCCTTTTATGCTAAAGTATGTATTTTTTAAATTAAAAATCGACCTGTTCGAGGATTTTTCCCAAAAAAAATTGTTTCGTTTTTACTGAATTTATTTCATACTTTAGGCGCGTACTGTACATATACTCAAATAAATATCAGTTCACTATTAATAGGCTAGTGTAGGTATATGTAAGAGAAAATTGAAAAGAAGATATAAATGACCTTAAAACACTAGTGACAGCCACTAAACAGTAACATTTACAGAGGTTCAATTAGGGAACAAAATGATGATAAATGAACTAAAGCGGCTTTCTTAGTGTCATGGCTTTTGATTAAGTAAAAAATATTCGTTACAGCTATAACACGTAAATTGAAAAATTACAGATATAAGCACGACATTAATTCGAAAGAGAAAAATATAGCAAGGAGAAACAAACTAGTTAATTTATCGTTTGTGGTGTTTTTCCAGAGACTTTGAAATTAGGTAAAATAGTACCTATACATACATAAAGTTAAACAATATTTATTGAGCAGGCAGCATTCTATGTAAATTGTTAACGTGATTCTTGATTTGTTACTTAATTTTGTTGTGCTATTCATTTCTTTATTATTTTATAAACAATAATACTCATACATATTTAGATACCTATTATCTTAAGATGTTTGTGTGTTTGTATTGCAATGTCATTCTACTTTGAATTTCAATAATTTCTCTTTTATGATATTACTTACCTTATGGTTGAGTGGAGTAGCCTTGGCTAGACTTCGCCATAAGTTAGGTTGAATTATTTTCTTTTATTTGTGTTTGTATTATTGTAATTATCTGTCAAATAAAGCCGATTTATTATTATTATTATTACATAAAACGAACTATCCGAAGTTAGTTGACAATTATAAACCTGTTATCATATGTTATATCGTCTTATGCCTTTCTTAGATAGAAATTGTATTACTACAGCTAGTCAGCATACTTGTATTTTATGAAAAATTAATTAAATGCATAGAAAAGGGGGAATGTCCTGTAGGTATCTCATTAGAGCGTTCGATTGTGTGAATAATAATAAATTATCGACAAGACTATATGCATATGGTATAATGGGCGTACCTTTAGATTGGATCTTTAGATCTTTCTTGAAAGATAGGAGACAATATGTTATCTTGACTCATCATTATGATAAACACGGTGGCTTAAACAAAATGTTTAACTCGGCGAGTAGAGCAGTTGAGATAGGAGTTCCTCAAGGTTCTGTTCTGGGCCCGATACTGTTTATTTTATACACCAATAAATTGGGTACTTTAATACCCAAAATGTTTTCTTTTTATCTATGTGCCGACGATCAATCTGTTACTGGCTTTAGCCAAATCTGATCAATTAAATGCATTAGGATGCCAGATATATTAAATAATTAGTACGCTTTTAACAAACAACACTGTAATGTAGAGAAAACTCAGTATATAAGATTTCACAATCATCAGAAAAATTGTAATTCATTTAATTTATATTGTAGATGACAATATTTTTGTAATAATGCTATTAAATTTTTGGGAATTGTCGGTGATGAATGTCTAAATTGGAAATAAGGTACATTATAAACAATTGAATATTAAATTAAGTTCTAACATTTAATTCGCAATGCAAAATCTGTTTGATTTAAAGAATAACTACTTAATACATACTACGGTTTAGTGGAGGTACGATTTGCGCTTATGGGGAGGTTCACCCTTATGTTCACATAATTTTATTGTTCAAAAAAAAAAAAAATTATGGTGTATGGCAGGTATTGTAAATACTGTATCGTGTAGGAATATATTTAAGGATTTTAGAATTTTAACTTTATGTTGTCTGTAGATTTATGAACTATCTGTACATGTGTAAACGAATAAATATAAATATTTGAAGAACAGGAATATTTACTGCATTAATACAAGGCAAAATGATAAATATCATATACAAGTACATTTTTATAAATATAAAATTTCATTTAATTCACCGGCATGTCTTGGTCTTAAGATTTTTCCTTTCAAGTGATCACATTAAGAATGTTATAAATTTAAAAGTTTTTAAAAATGTTTTTATACTTTACAAGAGTTTTTTATGATTCAATTTGTAAGGCAATTATTTTGACAATTCCTATACAAATTTGTATTTTATTTTAGAGGAAATAAAATTATTATTATTATTACAAGAGATGTAGATGATGTTGAAGAACTATTCTAAAAAATGATTTCCAATTTTGTGAACATCCTAACACAAGTAATTCATTCGTTGAATATACAAAAAGTAAAGTCATTCAAATGGTAATGGAGTATTAATTAGTGGTGATATCGACATTTTTTCCTTTTCTTCGTTAAATAGAATCCTAACGCTTAGTTGGGATTTGGGAACCCCATTGCCTTCCAAACTTTTAAACCCGAAACTTTTTGCCAATTTACTGGGCCCTCAATTAATTCAGTTTCAATATTACCGAAACTTAGAGATCAGCCAAGTTGGCGTGAAAATCCGAAGGCTCGAATTTTCTGTTATATTGCAAATTTCATGGGCTTTATAGATTCCTTCGAAAATCCTACAGTACCCTATACATTTAAAGAACCTTCGTAGGATTTAACAAAAAGTAACGCAAACCCATTGAATTCTATGTCAGTATTCGAAGTTCCATGCGTCCTCACAATCATAAGAGTTTACCACTGATAAATCTCACTTTAATATATTCCGTCCCTTTTCCCACAAAGAAGCATTTGATTTTATTTTATTTCATGAAAATAACAGTAGATTTACGTATTATGTTACATATCTCAGGAACTACCAATTTTTTGTCAAAGATAAATTTAACATATTTGTCTAATTAGAAATATTCCACAGACTCGAATTAATATTACATATCTGCATTTTTTTTGTGAAGCAATAACTGTTAAAGCAATTTTAGTAGATTGTAACTATCAGCTCAGCAGCAGCGAATTTCCTATCTTCTTACAATTCAATGATATAAGCATTGATTACTGAATAAATCATATTTGAATAAACTGTTCAAATAATATTAAACAAAGATAATTGGGAAGCTAATTTCATGTTTAAGTATTAATTGATGTTAAAAGAATAATAGAAAAGCCTTTCGAAACTTCAATTGCTTTTGTTAATTGTTTTGTGCAACTGAAAAGTTTGGTGCTAGAATCGGTTAATTCTATCAAAAAATAATTGTGTGAATACTGAAGAGCTTATTTAGTAACTCAATCACTAAACACTAGCCTAGTTTCACTTTTATTTATTAATAATTATTATTTTTATTTGATAATAATTGATAATTTACCATTCATCGTAATTGCAAAGATTAGTCCAAAAGAGATTTGTACGGGAGAGTTGTTAACGTATTTCAGGATGCTATTTTTGTGCCAAGGAAAAAATCTGCAATGTTTATATTGTAATGTACTATGTACTAGAAATGTACAAGGTTATATGTTATAAATGTCACTCCACTTTAATTATGTTCGCAATCGATTGTTGTGTGAAACATCCCTTGATGACGTTCCAACATATTTGTACCTTTCATATAGGTAAATATTATACAGGGTGTTAAAAAAGAATGTAAAATATTTAAGGAGGTAATAGTATGAACCAAAATAAGCAGAAAAGTCTCAATATACATGGGTCCGCAAAGTAACGGTTGCGGAGATATGGAATGTTTTATGTTTTTTAGCACCTTTTTTTATTTTGCAAAAACGTTGTGTATTTTCTTATAATAGTCGGTTGATGTTTAGTGAAATAAACAGTACGTATTTGACAGTTGTTCTCAGTGCACAAGTTTTCTTTCGCTATGGCTGGTTACTCTAACGCAGAATTAACAGACATGCATTTCATGTATGGTCGTGCTAATGGGAACGCCACCGAAGCGCGACGTCTTTATGTTGACGCTTATCCAAATCGCCAGATTCCTTCACAACGCATGTTTGGAAGAATTCACCAAAGATTGCGTGATACCGGTTCCTTGAGCAAACAGTGCCATTTATCCGGAAGACCAAGGTCGGTATCCACTCCTAGAGCAGAAGAAGAAATTCTAGCACTGGTAGAGCAGAATCCAGGTACGAGTGTGCGGAGAATATCAGCCGAGGTAGGAATTAGTGGTCCTCTTGTTTGGAGAATCCTTCACGAGCAACTGCTTTATCCATACCATGTGCAACGAGTACAGGCCTTAAATCCAATAAATGATCATCAAGCACGTTTGGTTTTTTGCCGCTGGTTTCTACGTCATGATGCTGAAGACCCTCGTTTTCTTGCAAACATTCTTTTTACTGATGAGGCCGGGTTCACAAGAAATGGAGTGTTTAATTTTCACAATACGCATATTTGGGCCGACGAAAATCCTCATGCTCTAATAGAATCTGGACATCAGGCACGTTTTTCATTAAACATTTGGATGGGTATTGTAGGTGACAGGTTTCTAGGTCCTGTTGTTTTACCAAACCGATTAACAGGCGCTGCTTACCTCAACTTTCTGCAGAACACACTGTATGAGTTTTTGGAAGACATTCCTTTGAATCAGAGGCAACAAATGTGGTTCCAGCATGATGGTGCTCCAGCTCATTTTTCCATGGCCGTTAGAGAGCATTTACACCAAACTTTTCCACATAGATGGGTAGGAAGGGCCGGACCTGTTTTATGGCCTCCAAGATCGCCTGATCTGAACCCTCTAGACTTCTTTGTTTGGGGATATTTGAAGACATTAGTGTATGGTACTCCTGTAAATAGCCTGGAAGAGCTGCAGCTACGGATTAATCAAAAGTGTCAAGAAATCCAAACCAAGGACGGTGTTTTCGAAAGAGTTCTAATATCGTTGAGACGAAGATGTCGTGCCTGCTTGGAAATGGACAGAGTGCACTTTGGACATCTTCTGTAACTTTGTTTTTTGTTTGTTAAAAGCTTCCTTTGTCGATTTATTCCTAATAAAATGTTTGAAAACGAATAGTGGTCCATATCTCCGCAACCGTTGCTTTGCGGACCCATGTTTATTAAGACTTTTCTGCTTATTTTGGTTCATACTATTACCTCCTGAAGTATTTTACACTCTTTTTTTTAACGCCCTGTATATACGATATTAACAAAGTATTCAAGAAATATATAATTTCGATGTTACGATTGTGAATTTAATCAATGAACTAAATGAATGACCTGCGACATGTAGTATCAGTCGAAATTTCGTTAGACTAACAAAAATATGCGACGGCAACATCCAGGCGATGTATTTTGATGTTATATTGATGTTGTACAGCTTCATGTCGATATGGGATATTGTTATGGATGCTCACCTACCTTGTTAATATCTAAATTCATTTCTTGTTTGTTAATTTACCAATTATTGTAACACCTTTATTTTGAAACTTTCTGGAATATTATAAACTATATTTGGTTCGAGATGAGTTTGGAAGGCCATGAAAATTCTAGAACATGAAGAAGGATAGGTACATAAGCAGTAAAATGTGCTCCATTTGAGAGAATAGCTATCGATATAATTGCACTTTATTCCAGCAGTAGCAATCGCTATATCTTGATAGTTATGGACTACTTCAGTAAAACAGCCCGTTTCTAGTCAGGAAGTGATCACTGTCTTGAAAACTGATTTGGAATGGAATATAATGGACAAGAGGTTCAACTGAATCTTTGAAAATTTCCATTGATCAATTTTTATTGATTTATATAGCGGCAACACACGAGGCAGACCACTAGTAGAACACCAGTAGTACGATGTTTGGCACACAATGGCCTGCCAATCGATATTATTTATTGTTAATGGACCAGAACATGATTATCTCAAAGGCTGGATACAGTTGGTATATGAAAAGGTACGAGAAAGGTTATAGATATAAAGTGATAAAAGGGAACCAAGAACCAATCACCGAAATTGAGGTCATTATTTACAAGATGAAGATTGTTGACATAGGTAGACTGACACATTATCAAGGTCACGCAGATAATTAAATAATCCGATCGAGACGATAAGCTCTAAGAAAAGGAGGACAATGTTACGGAATTTTAATTACCTTGTCAATTTCTTAATTAAATTCTTGATTGTTTCTTAATTTACCAGTTTTTATAATACCTTTATTCTAACGTCTTTTAGGATATTCGGTTGGATTTGGGATGAGTTTTGAAAGCCGAGAAATTTCTAAAACATGAATATTGATGTATAACTTGTTACTGACAGATGCCACTACAGTTTAGAGGGCTAATTGATTTTGTATTAAGTGACAATAAATCTGTATTATTTTCGTCGAGGACATATTTAAATTTTGGAGGCAAAGTTCCCGTTAACGTTACAATATAAATTCGAGCAACCCTATCAGGGTCAATGTTAACATTATCGTTAGACGATTAAGTCCGGCCATTTAAATAATTATTTCGCATTGATTTACCAAAGGGCTTCACAATGTTTATTCGAAACGATTTATCACGTCTACATGAGTGAATCGGGCGATTTCGAGTAAGATCACTTTTAGATCTCTGAATCGCATGTAAAGACCAGACGATGGGGGTAAATTAAGTGAACTGACATGGCGAAATTCAAATCGGGAGGTTGTTTCAAGTTCCCCGAAAGTCACAGATACAAAAAAAAAAACGACGGGGCAAGTTAAAGACCGGTAAGAGAGATGGACCACTAAAATAATGACAATCCTTCATTTTCGAAAGCATAGTATTTGTAGTAATAACTGTAAAGATATAGCATGAAGATATCACATCTAGCAATTTTATGTTTTCCAAAACGTTTATAGAACGTTTATGAACGCGATTCGAGCTTAATTTGTAAAACATTGTAGTACTTTAATTTATTTAAATAAAATATGGCCTAATTAACAAGATTAGTGCAATAACGTAAAAGCTAACTTATTAACTAACACAATTTTCGACTTATTTGCACTTTTCCACATAATATGTGGGTTGATAGTAAAGGACAAATATTCAGGGTGTTTGTAAATATGTGCGAAATATTTTAGGGGGTGGTTGCCGAAGCTATTTTCTAAAAAAAGTTCATATAAACGTAGGTTGAAATATGCTTATGAAAAGAAAATTCCATGCATTATTGCCCTATTTCACTTTTGGACTTCTCAGTTCGCATTAAATATACAAGGTGTATGTAAATAAGTGCAAAATATTTTAAGGAGTGGTTGCCGAAGTTATTTTGTGAAAAAAAGTTTATATAAATGTAGGTCGAAATGTGCTTCGTTTCCAAGATACCTACATTGTTTAAATTTTAATTTTTTATTTATTTTTATTAATTAATTCAAAGAATTTTAAAGATATTTCTACTTGCACCAGTGACGTTCGTGCGAGAATGCCACAACCTTTTTTAATAAAAAAATGGTACGCCTTCCTGTTTTGATATTTTTTTGGAAGTCCGCCATCAATTCTAAATAAAATTGGTCTCTTCAATTTTTTTCGTAGTATGCACCGTTTTTTTTGAGGAAAAAAATAAAACATATTTTATTGCAAGTTGTGTATTTTTAATTTCTATTGATACATTATCTAGTAGGTTGCTGTCAATATTTGTAAATAAAATACAGGTATAAAATTTCGAATCAATATCTTTAAAACTCTTTGAAATAATTAGTAAAATTAAATAAAAAATTAAAATTTAAACACTATGTATCTCGAAAACGAAGCATATTTCGACCTACATTTATATAAACTTTTTTTCACAATATAACTTCGGCAATCACCCCTTAAAATATTTCGCACTTATTTACAAACACCCTGTATATTTAATGCGAACTGAGTCCAAGAGTGAAATAGGGCAATAATGCATGGAATTTTCTTTTCATTGACAGCAGAAAGATTTTGGGTTGCGAAGGAATTCTTCTATGAAATATGTGACGTGTACATATTTACGATGTAATTTTTGAGCACCCTAAATTTAATGAATGTATATTATATTAAATTAATAGAATAAAAATAAAATTTTATTTTCTATCTGTTTTGTGGTGTACCTAATTGTATGTGCCAGAAAATATATTTTACAATAATATCATGCTCCACTAATATCTTGGCTTACATCGTATAGAATATATTTATAACTATAACAATACTTATGGCACAAACACGGTTTTCAAAGTATTACTGTAAAATGTTTTATACAAACATTATAAATAAGTATTGAGGAACTCAACGTAGATATCACTAATATTTTTTTCTCGATATTGTCTTTTAATTAAACACAAAGAGATCTGGTTAAAAAACATAGCTTTAGTATAGATAAATAAACAAGCAGTTAGATAATTAAGTAATACATCCATATTGATGTTATACATATTTTAAAGGGCATTCCAAGTAATAATAAATATGTCAGGCAGATAGAGATAGAGTGCAAGTGTTTCACCAAAAATCTATTTATGTTATAAAAAGGGATATGGCGTACACAATTTATCTGTCGGCCAATTCTGATCACAAGGACGAGAAATTACGCGATCAGGCAATGACTCATGCAGTACCTAATTGAATTGTTTCTCAGGCTGTATGGTAGGTTGAAACCGGAAGTCATCTACATACAGGTATATATCTGGCAATTTAGGCACAAAAAACTGGATTATCTTGTCGCGATAGCAAACACCATTAACTGTTATTGCCTCATCAGCTGCATTTTTGAAGGAGAATGGTTCCGATGATGCCTTCAACCCAAAATCGCACCAAACAGTGACACGTTGTGAATGCATTTGTTTCTCAACAATCTCTCGTGGATTTTCTGAACCCCAAATGCGACAATTTTGTTGATTAACGAACCCATCAAGATGAAAATGAGTCTCATCGCTGAGGATGATTTTGTTCGAAAAATCAGCATCCACTTATTTCATAATCCATTCAACGAACTTTCTTACGCTTACGTACGCTTCAGCTCTTGAGTCAATTGTACTTTGTAAACATGAAGATGCAAATCTTTCATCAGAATACGCTGTAGAGGGTTTCTCGAAATATCCACTGCTTGATCCAATTTTTAATTAATCTGTTCACAGTTGTTGAAGTTAAATAACTATTACAGCCATATTTTGTACGAAAATTGCTACTAAACCTTAATTATTTTTTAAAAGATTGCTCAACAATCAAAACGCGTTGTTCTTTCGTGTAGCGCTGCATTTTACCGCAAAAATGGCGCAAAATTCAAATCTTAGGTAAATTTTGGAACACCCGTTATTTGTAACTGCAGCCTATTATGAATTCTTAAAGAAATGATGTAAGGACTTATATTCATTCATAGCGTGCTACAACCTCTATCTCCTCAAATATAGCTTAGGAAAGCTTTGGGTACAAGGACCCGAAAGTTATTGTAAATGTTTCTGTTACTTTTTCTTCTAATTTGTTTAGTTTTATTAATAGTAGTTACGATAGTATTTCTAATAGAATAGCTGTATCAACTTTAGACGCTTTAGACGTCTAGCAATTGAAATCATCTATGCCCGTGGATCTTGACTTAATGAAATACCGTCCTTATAAATCAAGGAAACTGCATGTACCTACCTATAAAAATGTCTAACTTTGATAATTAATCTAATATTAACTAACTAACTAACTTAAAAAAATAACTTACTAAACCCTATAGTAAATACGACTTTGTTTTGGATAGGTCTGAATATGTAAAAGGTCTCGGTGTCCAACTTTCCCTTACAGTGTCGAGTTTATTTTTGGAAATGGTAAAACGGACCTCCGTTCACAAGTTAATATGGTGGATGTGAGCAAAACTTTTCGAAAAAGTGTGTGTGAAAATATCTATCATTGTTCTTTAGAGCAGTAATCAAAAATAAGGGTCTAAAGACAGTAACTTCTATTTTTAACTCAGAACACAGTTTTATTAAACATACAGAGATGATTATTTATTCTGCTAGCAAAAATATTGGATTTGTCGTTAAAAATTCTAAGAAATTTAACAACGGACATGCTTACCTTAATTTTGCTAAACCTAATCGCTCTTCAGTCGTTTGGAAATGATTAACCATGTTCCTACTGTTTTTCATAATTTTACATTTTATATCAATTAAAACGTTTTTTAAGAAGTGTCCTGGACTTACCTACTTTATTTGTATAATTACAACTTTTTTGAAATAATTGTGCTGCATCGATTTTGAATTAAGCTGAACAGTTTGTTTTGCTTTCTTCGGGGTTTTTCAGTTGTAGTTGAGTTTTCAGGAGCGATTTGTTATACGAAATAATTCCCAACATTATGCTAATACGGTTTAGATTGCTCTATTAAAAAGTGATTTGTAATGAACTCTTTTGCTTGTTAAAAGTGTATTGTATATATTTGCTTCTACCTTCCTTTAAAATAGTTTTTCATTGTTCGGAAAAACCTCGAACGAATGGAATGCAAATACCATTGTCGGAATTACCAAACCCGTTCACTAAAAATTCAATAAGAATAAGAAAGCTGCATAATTTGCATTGTTCTTTTCTGTAAAAAGTAAAGATGCGATTTATGGTAAAAAAATGAAAAATAAAGAAATTGCGAAAAATATCGTAAAATATGAACACTCGTTATGGAAGTTGTAGATTTTGAGAAGGTCTTTTACCCGCTAAAAAATACGCGATGTTCCATTTAAAAAAAACAAAATTTTTGCCTTCGAAAAAGATAACATTTCTTACGATTTTGAGAACACCCTTTATGACATTTATAAACAGTGCCCACTTCAGAATTTACGGTGAACCTGGTACAATATGTGTGACAATTGCTTAAATTGATATATCAAAAAACTAGTATATCAGCAACGATCAAATGTAACGCCGAAAATGTCATTTTTTATATTAAAATATTAATATCTCGGAAACGTCTGATTTTTGACACATAGTATCTATTACGAAAAAGTTACATAATTCCATGTAAAATATAAATATCCACTCAAATATAAGGTGTTCCATTTAAAAATATATAACTTTGGTCAGCCCTCCAAAACTAATCATCCTGTATAAGTTCAATTATTTTTAAAATGTGCATTTCTAACCCCTCCACCCGAACCTATTTTGAAATATTTTGGCGCAATTATATTCTAGCGATAAATAATTGCCACAGCGTTGACTCACCCTGTATAGATCTAAATTGATTTGGGTGCAACGTTTATTGAATGAGAGATATGTTACCTGTAGCTGAATTAAACACACGGAATGATATGCATTTGTTTTTGTTTGCAAATTCTTTCTATTTCTATTACCAGTTCTTCATATTTTTCTTACATTTGTGAGTATTTTTTAATATATTTTGATCAAATGGTACCGCTATAGGTATCAATTATACAAGTAATATTTTCCATTTTGTCCTGAAATGGTTATTATAGGCTATTTGTTTTGTTAGTGCATATAGTCAAGTCTCATTATAATTTATAATATGTATTCTGTAATATTATTTGTGGTATACACATATTACACTACACTATGTATAATCCTAAATTGCTTGTTTTATATACACAATAGGTAGAAATTTAGAGATTTAATGTACGCAATTACAAATCTTTTATACATACAATCTTTTGGTATGATACCTATATCTGTGGCAACAATGGAGAATTGGTATTTATTGTTCACATTTTTCCAATGTCAGCCATTTTACATATGAATATCTACATGTTAAATCCTGCTACATTTATCGGATACAATGGGAGGCGAATATTTAAACAATTCACATATAATTCCCGGCATTCAGGTCCAATTTTTGTACCGCACGAGCAACTTATTTGAAAAGTATAACGTGGAATATGCGCAACCGGCAAAATACTCAATTTAATAAAACAATTTCCATTCTGCACGTCCTGAAAATCCATGCGATACTCCTATCGGCGCGGCGGGGAGATAATGATATTTCCAGCGCATCATACTTGCCGAGGTACGATCTCAACTCTTTTGTTTCATAGGAGTTTAACATTTATTTATTCAATGATGGTTTCGCGTTAGATGCGGCGCCGCTGCGTTTTACATTTACTGTCAATTCTTCGCTGGGTGGAAACAGAAAACTATTCGGATGAAACTGCGGAAGATGGATATCTGATATCCGGATTTAAGTTCTGGGCGTTACAGTCTATTCCGTATGCCGTATGATTCCAAATGAAACGTCAGTGTTTGAAGGCAGAGATCACTTCGACATCCGTAGAATGCAATATTTTGTAGATTTAATGTTGGGTACCTACTTGAAACTCAAAAACTCCGAGAAATATGTTTTCACTTAATATGTGAATGGGATATTTCGTTTTTCTATTAATTAAAAAAACACAATATCTTTTAAATTTGCAGTCAGTCAGTTAGTAAAAAGTCCAGTAAGACAAAAACTAAAATGACAGGGATGAATGGAACAGTTATACAGGATGGAGTATAATTAACATTAACAATAAACATTACAGTCTTCATGTTTATTTTTACAACTAGTGTACGGCGTTTTTATTCCACCATTAAATATACAACTCATTTTAATAGGCGTTTTATGTTTATGAAGAGTTTGAATAAATTAAATGAAAAGATGTGTAATTTTGTCTTAATTTTCCTTAATATCGCATTGAATTATTACCCCTACTCATTCTGCGACCCATGGCAAATGCGCGTTCCTCTCCTGAAAATCCTTCAAAACTGAAACAAACATTCAGGAAGGAACATTTTTTAAGCACGTTCTTCTCTGAAGCATCTCCACGCCAAAGAATTTATGTTATTTAAATTGGAAGTGTATTTTTATTGTCAAGTGGATTGNTTATGTGTCATAATTCAAATGTGAAATCTTTTATCAGCAAGGGAAGTGGAGCTCTCCAAATGCGAGTAATATTCTGAAATTGACGACTGTAGTAAAACATTAGCATCCTGTTAATAGCTTTAATTCGACAATATCATGGCAAATGCGCGTTCCTCTCCTGAAAATCCTTCAGAACTGAAACAAACATTCAGGAAGGAACATTTTTTAAGCACGTTCTTCTCTGAAGCATCTCCACGCCAAAGGATTTATGTTATTTAAATTGGAAGTGTATTTTTATTGTCAAGTGGATTGTTATGCGGTGTTATATCATATAAAACGGGTTCATCGGCGACAAAACTCACGGTTAGACGGTTAGCAGAGCCTTCCGCAGAGAATGGCTTCATGCTAACGCTGTTTTATCAGCGTTTTCTCTGATGGCTTGCCCTTGCGTAAAAAAGTTATAATAAACAACATTAGTAATAAAAATTAAGCAGTAAACATAGTTACTCTTAACAACTCAGAATAAAAACAAATTCATATGTATTATGAAAGCTTATGATGGGCACGACTTTCTTTTGTTATTAGTTAAATGACAATGAAACTCTTCTATTTACATTGGTTTGCAACTTTCTCTAGAAATTGCCAACGGTTGAACGTCGCGTCGTCGATTTGGATTTCTTAACGTTTTGAGAGATATATTCTTCAGAAGAGACTCGGAAACTAAAGATTAATAGTTAGTACTAGTTAGTATATTTACTGTAATGCGATCTGGTGCACTGTTTGAGTCGTCAGTGCCGCGAGAAACAACTACTCCGAGAGCTATTTGCCCCTACATCATTGAATTATACTCGCGACACCTAGTACAACAGCTAGGATCGTTTGTCAGTTTAACGCATCAGGCACAGACCGGTTTCGGACTTATTAGTCCTCATCAGTGTGTCATAGGTGCGACAACCGACAAACGACCCAGCTGTTTCTTCGTTGTATCATCACGAAGAGGAAGTACATTGTACGCTTCCTACTGTAGTCATTTGAATGACACAGATGGAAGTCTGCACGACAGATGGAGCCATTGGCTCTCGCGTACAATGTACTTCCTGTATAGAATAGTTGTATTAGGTCCATTAAATGCCTTATTGTATCTGCCTTGTTCTCTACCATTGCCAGTAATGCCAGTAGTTAAAAGTTTAAAAGGAAGTGTCAAACTTGTAGCAATCTTGTACGTCATGCAACCAGATTAGACGTAACAAAAAGTTGATCACTAATAACAGTTACACTGGATTGCTACATTTTATTGAGGTACACTGGACTAATACCGAGACACAAGATTTTTAAATACGTAAGGATGACAGTTAAGAAACAACTAATTTTCCATAATCCGACAAAAAAAAATTAAATAGGTTTTTAGATCAGACCTATAAATTTTTATAGATTTTGATGTGATGAAACCAAATTTAATTAAAATTAATAAAAAAAATTTTCATCGTTAAGATTTTTTGTAATCGCAGGTCAAGTCTCTTCTGTATTGAATATGGAGTTATCTTAGGGCAAACACAATTATATTGAAAACAGAAGTGTAAGTGTGTTTTCCTATGTATTTTTGGGCGCCCAACAAAAATCCGATGTCAAAAAAGGGAACCCTGCCATTTCAAAGGCAATAACTCAATTCTATTTGAAAAATATCAAGTGTGTGGTGTTTTTTAAGAACAGCCCAACCAAGGTTTGTGGCTGACCATAAAGTAAAAGTTGGTAGAACCTTTACGAAGGGTTAAAACTCTTCAAAAGGTTTGCCGCANTCAGAAGAGACTCGGAAACTAAAGATTAATAGTTAGTAGTTAGTACTAGTTAGTATATTTACTGTCATGCGATCTGGTGCACTGTTTGAGTCGTCAGTGCCGCGAGAAACAACTACTCCGAG
The DNA here is from genome assembly GCF_000390285.2 of Anoplophora glabripennis. NCBI lineage: Eukaryota > Metazoa > Arthropoda > Insecta > Coleoptera > Cerambycidae > Anoplophora > Anoplophora glabripennis. The sequence goes on from NW_019416834.1 coordinate 53,056, forward strand.
AGCTATTTGCCCCTACCGGCATTGCAAACAATGTGTTACGCCCTCTGTTGGTGGCAGTCGTGCAACAAAGTACCTGCAGTTAGCAGGTCACTTCCTACTGTAGTCATTTGAATGACACAGTTGGAAGTCTGCACGACAGATGGAGCCATTGGCTCTCGCGTATGATCTGGTGCACTGTTTGAAGTTACCAACTTATAACATGTAGAAGTAGTAGTAGTAGTGAACTGGGGCGGCCTCAGCCTGACAATTAGGCCACAAATGAGACCCTTTTTTCCTATACCGCCGTCCCATCCGACTCTGCTTCTGACCTTCCTCGAATCTACCTGACGCCTTGATGAACTCCAGGACACTGATCCATGATCTCTCACTTCAACTGCTTGCAGTTCTTCGGTATCAAAGACTTTATGCATTAACCTCCTGAAGGCTACACAGTGTCGCAGAAGATGGATAGGAGTATCCTTTCCTTTTCCACATTCCGGGCATAAGGGGTCCTCCTCAATTCCTATTAAGCGTAAATGCCTCATAAGTGTGCAGTGGTCTATAAGGACTCGCACCATTTGGTTTAGGGCACCTAAGACTACGGCTCAGCAGACATGTCGTTTTAGGTACCATATACAACTTTTGTTCATCCTCCAGTTTTGACCTAGTAGGCCCATTTGTAAAGGGCCCCGTTAATGTTACCTCGTGTGATTCCGAGGATCGGTGAAGGTCCCTAACCAGGACCACTGGATCCAAGACGAGCTATTCGGTCTGTTTTCTCGTTACTAGGGATAACCATGTGGTCCGGAACCCAAACCACTGACACCAGGGCATCTCTACACTCCTGAACAAGGACGGAGCTTGTCCTCAAGGAACTACTCCTTATTTGCCACCATCAAAATAGCGAAAATATGTGGTACGTATATACAGGGTGTCTCATAATTAGCTGCCAACCCTGAACAGGCCGATTCTATGATCAAAATTAAGTAAAAAAGTTCATATGAACTTGGGTCCTAAGGGCACATGGACCCATTGAAGAGGGAGGAATGGAAATCATTTTTTGCAATATCTCTCAATCGCGTTGTGATAAATGAATGAAATTTGGTATACACAGCTAAATTTTGATGACCAATTTGATGGACTAATCCATTTATTTCCATAAGGTCCATTGGGGTGTGTACGGGGGGCTCTTGGTACTTTGCGTGTGTAACTTTTTCATCTTTGACTTTTTAACAAATTGGACAGCAAATTCCGTTTTCCCGAACTGTTTTACGTTTAAAAGGTACTCTTGTTTCAAATCGTTATCTTTAACGGTTTCTGAGAAAATAGCTCTTCTATCTATCTAAATCTAATCTAAATCTAAACAGAAGTGTAAGGTGTGTTTTCCTATGTATTTTTGGGCGCCCAACAAAAATCCGATGTCAAAAAAGGGGACCCTGTCATTTCAAGGGCAACAACTCAATTCTATTTGAAAAATATCAAGTGTGTGGTGTTTTTTAAGAACAGCCCAACCAAGGTTTGTGGCTGACCATAAAGTAAAAGTTGGTAGAACCTTTACGAAGGGTTAAAACTCTTCAAAAGGTTTGCCGCATACGTAGCCAATAGTTAGATCAGGTTGGGCTATTTTTAAAAACGTTACATGCTTGAGATTTTTTAATAAAATTAAGTTGTTATCTAGGTTAAAATCTAGATAGTCGATATTCTTCATATTTACCAAAGGTAGTACATATTGAAATATCTTATATATTCAATATAGATGAGGCTTGTTCCTACGATTACAAAAAAATTAAAAGGTTTCAACACATCAAAATTTATAAGAAATGATAGTTCTGATCTAAAAAAATTTTTTGTTAGCCTGTGTTATTTTTCTTTCACTTTTCATTTTTTGAACCAAACATAAATATCGCGAATAAATAATTATTTAAACGTACATGTCGTGGTATGTTGTATCCTGTATTAGCAATACTGTTAATTAAGTTATTAAATACACGTAATTTCATATCCACGTATAAATTTTAATCAGATTTACATTAATAGAAACATAACCGACAACATAATATATATAACAAATTATAGCATCCTATTGCGTGGTGGTGTTGATATTTTGCACATTTATTTATGTGTCATAATTCAAATGTGAAATCTTTTATCAGCAAGGGAAGTGGAGCTCTCCAAATGCGAGTAATATTCTGAAATTGACGACTGTAGTAAAACCTTAGCATCCTGTTAATAGCTTTAATTCGACAATATCGTCGTATGTTTAAGTTTTTATTGATACTACCAAGTATTCTATTTAGTACTTTCTACATTAACTTCACGAAACTCAAAAATTTTATGCGCTGTAAATGTAAAGTTTTATTTAACAAGGAAAAGCAAACGTATTTTTTATAACAGATCGATAGCCGTAAACGATCGTGACACCACGCTGCTGACAGATGGGGGTTTGTACATACCTAATATAAATATTTCAGTACATACAAATTTTGTGGCACGTGCAATGTCTTCCCGACTTATTAAATAATCTACAATAGCGTTTGTTTTAAATACCAATTGTGTTTACGGAAGGAAGTTATTAAAAGTGAGTTTGAGAACTTTATAAAGTAATTAAAAAATGAACACCGCGGCAATGTGCTTTCCATAGTCAAGTCAGAATTGACCTTCCGATGTTTGCTTTTAATTACAGTTTTCTATGGAACACGCCATGTTCGTACTACGTCTAATTCGTGTACTAAAACTTATTTATTGTTTATTGCCGACAAACAGAAAGGTAAATGGATTATAATTGAATTTTAATGACCTTTCTATTAACTTTTATTTCTAGAGAATTATATGTCGCTTTTATTTCTTACCGGCATGTTCAAAATAATGCACTTTCATATTTTTTTTTTGTTTTCGATCAAACAAAATACATTTATTCCATAAAAATCGCCGGTACACAAAAAGAATAAATGCAGAAACCTTCAGTGTAATTATTGACTTTATACGTATTGACTTTATGCTTCCAGTGAATTATTAATTAATTTAATTCTAGGAATATAAAAAGTCCTGTTCCATTTGAAAATTTCACGTGAATGGATAACTTTTGTTTTCAACAAAACAGTTCTTATCGCCGATGTACTGACTCATGTGTTTGTATAAGCTTTTATGTTGTGTGCACGCAATATTTTTTTTCGTGTCTACTACTGAAATTGTTATTCAAGTAGAACAAATAACGTCGCCACTCATGAATTTTTTAACGACCACAAAATATTTTATATACCTAAATGCCCCGAGTGCTTTATATTTTTTATTTATCGTATATTTCCATTGTTTACACAAGTGTTTTGTTAATCACCGAAGGGTTATTCGTGTTTTACTTTCGAAAAATATATTCGGGTACGCATTGTTAGATAAATATTACGCAAATTATGTTTTATATCAAAATTTTGAAATTGCTGCTTTGGTGAATAATAGGCTGAACTCTTATTAATAACGAGCTTTGTATAATATAAATAATATTTTATATAATTGAGTCGTATTCAAATTTAGGTTTTAAAAATGCTATAAATAGTATTTGTAAGGTAGACTGGTTCTTAAAATCATTTGAATTTAGTAAAACAAAACCAAAACTCCTATATGCTGTAAAAAACTTGACGGAAAATAATAAATAATGCTTTAAACATTATCTGGCCTTTTGAGAATACAGGTAAGAGGTAATCTGTTTTTGTTCTTAATCTGCTCTGTAAAAAAAATTCACTCAAAATTCACTCAATTTTACATTTCACTCAATTTAAAAAAAATCACTCAAATTTCACTCAATTAAACTCAATAGCGTATCACTTTCTGTCCACACTCGATTGAGTGAAATTTTCACTCTATTAGTATGAGTACAACTGAGTGAAACTATTGCATCAGAAATGAGTGAGTTTTACTCAAATTCGAGTTACTGCTAACTATCAATTGAGCGAATTTTGACTCTATTCTGAGTATATAAAACCAACTTAGAGTTGACTTCTTCTGTAATATGATTTAAATTTAACTTTAAACTTTAACTTTAATTTTTATTGAGTCATTTTTTACTCAGACTTAATTTTTAATTAACTAAATATTGAGTGCAAAAATAAATCACTTATAAATGATTAATTAGGATATACAGTGTATAAATCAATTTACTTCACGGGGCCTCCTCCTTTCCTGGCTGAGACCCGTCAGCTGAGACCCGCCACCGCCGGCTAAGGCCTATTCTCCTGGCTATCACGCTTTTCTGTAGCATCTAACGGGCCCCTATCAACTGTGGTCGAGATTACAGAAGCAATATGTAAGTGCCATCTTCACGGCGCCATACAAATTACTCGAAATTAATATACAGTAATGATGACATTTACTCTGATTTATGTACAAGTGCATCAAATACGAGTTTACGTGAAGAATTTATTTAAGGAGTATTACTTATATTTGAGCAAAAGTACTCAGTTTTAGTTTAAATATAATCACAAATAAGTAAAATGATGAAAATGCCCAATATTGAGTGTAAATGTACTCTGTATTGCTGCTATTGTGCGGAAACACCCTGTGGTGTTTCTGAAATAAGTGCGTTTTTTGAAAAGGGTGATTGAGGGTGTGAAAATGACCAATATTTATTAAGCAACTGATGGCTTAAATGCTTCTGCTTTCCAGAAAATTAATTAAGGAAATTAACCATAAATGTAACCCGACCCTGTGCATCTTGTGCACGTGCACGGTCATGCTTTGGACTCGCTACACGCGTGAAGCACTTCTCTAATTGGCCGGCGTTCCAGTGACTGCAACAATCAAGCAAACTTGATGGTAGATCAGTAGTCAATACGTCTTGTGGTCTTTAGTTGTGTGTTGCAATGTTACTTAGCCGGCGTATGATATGTTTTCTGCTCAAGAACTAGCAGGTATGGTGTTAATGTACGGAGAATGTCAGTACAATTTAAATGAGGCTTGTTTTTTATATGCGGTCCATTACCATAACAGACGACAACCTAACAGTGGAACAGTGCAAAAGGTAGTTCAGTTACGGGATACTGGGAATATCCACCTGACATATGAAAGTCGTGGACGGGAAAGGCCGCAACATGTTTTCGACAACGAAGAAAACATTATAAACCTCGTTGAGGAGGATCCGAGTCGCAGTACTCGCGACATTGACCGAGAAGTGGGTGTATCTAACAGTACCGTACGGTGTGTACCACGGGAATACTTATTATTACACCCAATTATGATTTTCAGCCCAGTGTGGAATTTTGCCAGTGGTTTCGAAAGCAAAAAGCACAACAGCCGGATATTACAAGCACTGCGGCTTCTTCAATGTCAAAGATACAGCTGGTTGCCACACCAGGGACGGCTTTAAATTTATTTAAACTTTCATGTATATTTGTTTTTTCAATTTAAAACGTAATGTTTTAGACCATCAATTACTTAATAAAAGTTGCTTATTTGCGTGCTCTCTATTACCCTTTTTAAGGAACGCACTTATTTCAAAAACACCCTGTATATTGAGTTTTATATAATAAGTTTAAAATTGAGGATTAACTTTCAACAAAATCGTGCTGTTCAGAGCAAGTTAGTTCTGTAGTAGGTCCAAATTTGTCGATACCACAGCTTTTCCTTTGGGAGCTTTGTAATTATTAATTTGTTGTAATTTGGCTATAATCGGGTAATTTAATTTAAGCGATGTCAAAGCTTAAAGGTCGTCTGAGAATATTAGACTAGAGCTCCAGAGTAAATTAATAAAATTTTGATTATAACACAGAAATCTGTCCGAATGCATCAGGATTTCTTTTGGAAGTGGTTTTTATTATTTGGAATTTCATAATATTTCTAGTCTTGTTTAGCAATCATAGCAAACATTGTTTCGGTTCCTTAAATTCTTTAAGACCCGAAAAGATATGTTACTTGCATTTAAATAAACTGATAGAAAGTAGTATTTCTACCAATTTTGATTCATTTTAATATCAGTGCTAAATCTGCAAAAGTAATCGAGTACGTCATTTAGAACAATCGACGATGATTTATTTGTGAAATGAAATTATACCAGTGGCACATTAAAGAGACGAATTTATAAATGTCCTTCCGTTGAGTTCGCAATTGAAAATCTATATCCAACAGGGATTCAAAGTTTAATGTTTCCCCGAAGGAAGGTTTAGGGAAGTTGCAGTTGTGAGACTCGTTTTCTTGACTACATTAAATTTTTGGGAAGCCGGTAAGACTGTAAATGTTAGAATGAGCATAACTTTCGGGGTACCAAATCAAATATCGTATTTTACGTTTCTGACGTCTGAAATGAAACATTCATCAACAGAAGTTAGTTCCAGATGCATACGGAAAGAGTAATATATTTTACTACAGTGTCTTGCATAAGTCTGTCCCATATGAAAAGGAAAGGTTAACAAATATGATGAAAAGTAATGCATCGATTAAGGTAATTCTACCATTTGAGTTGTTATAGTTACTGAAACGTGTTCATTCATTAAAGACAGTTCAATTTGGTATGAACAGTATTTATTTCCTTTGAACAAAACCGTAACAAAATTAAGCCACGCATGGCAAGCGCCTTCGTCCTTTCGTGAGGATGCAGTTCGATCCGTTTCGATCAAGAGTTTCGCAATCATGTGTGATCATTGTTTACTTCACTGGAATATGTAAAGTAAACCTAGTATTGACGCAAATCATGGGCTTATTCTTCACGAAATAATCCTAACTTTCTTTAGGCTGCAATGTTTTTTTCGTTTGTTGAGGTAGGTAGGTAAGTAGGTAGAAACACGTAACGCCAAACTCAATAAAAAGGAAATAATAATAAACAAGACTTGTATGAAATATGTATTGTTATGATATTTTGAGATGAAACGAGAAATAAACGTAAAATAAACTAAACATTTTGAAATTTTGACATAGTCACATGAAATAAATGGAGAAAACTGACATCAGGGATGTGGAATACTGAGTATAAGAAAATGAAGGATAAAATTTAAATATAGAATAAGTTTATGAGAAGGCAAACTCGTTAAATGAAATAAATCGATTTGTCAAAATAATGCAAAGAATGTAAATTTTTGAAATAAATAAGTTGAAAAATGCACCAATATATCATAGAAATGTTAGAAAGTACAATAAAGTACATTTTTGTAAAGTTATATGTTGTATTGGAGCATTGGTTTGAGAAAATTTGAAAAATTTTTGACAAGTTGATCGACGGAGAAAGAAGGAGTTGCACTTATAAATAAAATTCATGCAATAAACTAAAACTAAAACTAAAGTTTATCATACCTTTAGTCGATATTTATAAATGGAATCAAAATTAATGTTTTTGTATAACTTCATGTAGCGATTTTCGGAATGTCATGATTTAACTTTGTGTAAAATTTGTGGAACAAGGTGTGTATATAAGCTATAAAATGATTTGTGTTATGTTAAAAAGACCTTTTAGTCGATAAAAACTGTATTCAAGTCCCAATTTACGTTCCAAGTAGTGTATAAACTTTAGAAGTTGTCAAAAAACGATTAACCTAAAAATATTTCAATTAATAGCCAATTCAAACAGGAAAAGGCTGTTCATAAAAGTGAAAATAAGTAAATATCAATGTCATTGCACAGTATTAGAGACATAGAATTAAGCTAGATGGCACGAGTTGGTTAAAGTTTACAAAAATATGCAAAATTTGTAGAATGTTTGAAAATAAACTTGAAAAAGATACAGGCATCAAAATTTAAAGAAAAATGTCTAAAATCAGAATTAATTAAATTTTTCAAAATTTCAAAAAGTCGACCATAATTCAAAAAATTTTCGCATTCGTTAACAAAAATATAAAGGGGAAAATTATAGCTATTAAATCTTACGTAGTATATCAATAAATTTGTTGAATTGTCCAAATATCTTGAAACTGTAAAATAATTTCTTTGTAAAATGCTATGTTGAATTTTTAATTTTCTCACTACTTCTGTATTTATAAAAGCCTATAATCAAAGGAAACCACACTCTGATGAGGAGTTAGCTCTGAATTCAAGTGATTGTACAAGACAAGTTCTTATTGGCGCCTAGGTAATTATTAAATAAAAGAAAAAACAAACAAAATTCACATAAAATGCATATTTACAAAAATAAACAAATCAGAAAATCTACTTACTACTTCCTACAAAACAAAAATATAATAGTATAAAGTTTTATTAAAGGAAAATACTTCGAGAAAAATGACGTTTTCCCTGTAGAAAATAATACCTTCCGAGTTTGAGAAATGTAAATTGTTTTCCGGCAGAAATGTTCGGTATATTATTTTTATTATTTGTTAGTTACGTACATACTTTAGTAGTGTAGTGCAGGTATAATACTGTCATACTATCAAATATGAAGTGACGTCACTATTATTATATTTGAGTATTTATTGATGTGTTGATGTATTGATTTGAGTATATATTGACCGCAATGTATATGTGAACTAAAGAGACATTTCCACAGCACAATATTGTAATGGGGCATAATAAAAAAATTCGAAGTGAAATTGAATGATGACGCACCTTGCTAGATCCATTTGCAATTATATGTACGATATTATTAATATCATTTAGTAATGTGATAAAGAAATACTAATTCAATAATTTCCTTTCATAAAAATATAATTTTATACAAATTCTGTTCAAAGGCAATATCCACAAAACATAAAAGGTAGAAATCCGATCCCTCTCAAAACGAATAGTAACTTAATTATGGTGAGGAATGTTATTCGTTTCCAATTTAAGTCCAAGAAGCTTTTATCCGCCATTTCTATGGGGGATAATGGAACAGGAAAGCGTGAAAAATGAGGAAATCACGATAACTAAATTAGAGCGTATGGGATTATCATGTTTGAAGTGAAACGCGTATCAAAAAGTAATTGAAAAATCAATTGAAATAGTGTAAAAAATATGAAGTTTAAAAACACGAAAAATTTGTTGTCATTAAAAAATATGCTCTACTTTCTGTGGTTTTTATGTAGGTAATGCCATGTACACAGTGTTTAATTAATTTTGCGAGTTTTTTTAGAGATACAGGGTGTTGAATTAAGCAATTCCTTTAATGAAAGGTACGCTGTCATTAGTTAAAATTTTATGTAAATACAAAAAATCAGAAGGGCGCGAACTTCAATATCGGTGTCTTTTTGCAAAAAATAAATATGTTACGTCACTGTAGAAAGCAGAAACAATGGCATATTTTGTATTGAAAAATGAAATTTTAATTATCAACTTCAACTACATATTATACTACCTAAGCACATAAATTAAGGGGGATATTAAAAAAATCCCAAAATTTTGGGTGATTTCCAAAGAGCTGTAACTTGGAGGGAAACGGTCGTACGGAGAATACAAAAAAAACTAAATTGAAGCTTCAAGTGTCTAGTTTCTATTCTCTCTACGGTCATTTCCGTCCAGCTCTTTGAAAATCATCCAAAATTTTGGGATTTTTTAAATATCCCTTAATTTCTGTGTCTAGTTATTACTAGACACAGAACTCTACACTGTTATTTTGGTACAGTATTGTCTAATATAATAATATAATGTCTTTTTTTAATATATTATTAGATATTTTTTTGACTTTATTTAATACTACCGTCTAGGTATAATATTTTCAAAGTAATTTCGTGAATTAAGATTTAGAGCCTTAATATCTCAGTAGATGTCGCCTTTCGATCAATTAGAAAAATACATACCGAATCTTATTTCGCTTTTAATTCCGAATCTTATTTATCTTTCCCCAAGAAGTTATTTTTTAATGTTTAACACAGCTGAATGTACCTAAAATATTGTTAAGAAATTTATTATATATTTTAATTTCTAGGTATTTGTTATGAAAATATTAATTTTGTCAATTTTGTGTAATGTATTGTGTGTTGCGTTATTTTGGTTTTCTTTTTATTAACTGTATATTGTTTAATACAAACCTTTCTTTTGTTTTACTTGGTACATTTTCTTTATCCCTTGCTATCCTACTACAGTTTTATACAATACAAGGACTGTGCTTTTCATTAAAAAAATTACTATATTTGTAATTTGTTGTTTATACTATCTTAACCACTCGTCCGTGTATTGTGTCTTGCCTATCGTAAAATGCATAAATTTTTGACTATTTACAAACTGAAGTTCTTCTTAAAATTAAAATGGCTGTCCTTTTTAAAACTTTGTGTGAGCTCATCAAATTTTTGAAGTTTTTAAAGCTAGGTTTAAATTGTTTGTATTCAATTTTGTTCAGGTAAGTCCTGTTGTTTTTATTTATCCTTTTTCTAAGGTTTAATGCATTAATAATGTATTATTTTTAGGATATAGTTATGAATTTTATTATCGCGCACTTTAATTTTCAATTTTAGGTACCTTTTATCTGCTATTTGCTTCTTTCCTTGTTGGAAGCGATGAAGATGTCCTTTGTACCATTTATGGGGCCACTGGAAGCCTTTCTGGAAACTGCTTTATACTGGTTACGGAAATTTTTCTTCAATGACCAATTTTCTTTCTCTAAATTTTGAGAACAAACAATTTTCTATCTTGCTGGTGAGTTTAATTTACTTCCTTGACTGTATTTCTTGAATTTATTTTAAAATTTGTTGGAGCTGCTTCTCTCTTTTCTAGCTTTTACAAAACCCAAGCCGTAACTAATCAATAACTTTTGTTTTTCCTCCTTCTAGAAATTTCTGGTTTTAATTTTTCTTAAGGTCCCTTCACAGAAATTCCTGTCCTTGGATGTCCTTTTTTTACAACACTTTTCACTGCACTTCTTATAACTAATACATTTGTTACAAATGTCCTTTTATTTTTACATACAATTCTATTACTACATATTAAAATATTCCTTATTTTATGTTCTTTTTCTAGGTCATCTCCAGGTACTTGTAAAGCCAACTTTAGTTTTGACATTTGATAAAAATTATAATTTAATTTCACATTTAATAAAAAATTTCATATATGACTTCAGTTCATTTAAGATATCTTCTCTACAGTTACTCGTCTACCCAAAATATGCATATCAGATTCATCTATGGATATTGGGCTTTTATTTGATATATGTCACTCTGGGTTTAAATTCTGTTTTCTCACTGTACTGAGTGTTAACAATTGTCGATGTCATGCATTCTTTTGAAAAATGTATTCTATATTTGTGAATTAAATTAAAATTATCAATTTTATACTATGTGATATTCTTTAATTGATACTTATTTTATATTCAGAGTCTTTATATTAACAATTTTATACTATTTTATTGTTTGCTATATTAATAATTAATTTTTATTTCTGATCCAAAGTTCGGTCAGGTAATTTTTCATTCGTAATTCTTTGTGTACATTTCCAATTCGTTACAATATATTTAAAACTATTTCTTTCACAGTAAATTAACCAGTTTGAAACCATATATATCTGGTGGTTTTACTGACGAATAAACCTAGCTGTTTAATACATATTGCGGATATAATTCAATACTAGTCCCAGAATTAGTCTGCGGACAAGTTGCTTACCGCAGAATAAATGTCATATTTTGTTTAAACTTCAAGTCCTCTATTTCTTTTGGTCTAAAATCGGTAAAAGCACAATCATCTGAAATTATGACATGGATTTAATCCTATTATGGCTATATTCTACACTTAACGTAATAAATCCAGGACGTGATTGCACCGAATAGAATAACGCGTTAGAAATACAGTCCTGTTGGATGTCGAACGCTTGCCTTTCCTCACTGTAAACTTAAATAAGTAAGCGTCGCTAAAGTCCGGGGAAATTTCATTTCCACAGTGCGGTTAACTTCAGTCAGAATTTATGAAATGAATATTTATGCACTGTGCTGCTGATTTTTAATTTAGTTAACAAAGATCTCACAGAACAACACATAAAGCGAGCTTATTATATCTTTTCCAGACCTTAGGCTATTTATTTTAAAATCTCATTTAAAGCAACTGTAATGGAAATGGAAAACTTGCTCTCAATACGTTGTTTTCTGCGGCTCTTAAAGGTGTTTATTTTGTCTTGTTCCCTGCGGACGCTTTGTAGCGCAAAGGTTTGGAATTACAAACGGAACAAACATAAAACAAGAGACTACAGCAATCTTATTTTACTTTATAAGGAATACCGAGGAATCATTATAACCCGTGCGCTAAATTTTTTATAGGAAATGTATCCACTATGTTCCCAGAAAATATTGCTATATTGTTATATCTTGTTTCTACATACAGTGTCTAGAAGAGATAAGAATTTAATAAAAACAAAAGATATGCTAAAGTAATTACTCAACAGATAAGCTATTATCTAAAGTAGCTATCTAAAAAAATAAAAAATAATGATTCAAATACATTTTTACATCTTCGCTTGTTTTTATTTAATGCTCTGATTTTGGTTGAAGTAAAATTGGTTTGATGATAGTTATAGTAGGTATACATCAATATTTATGGGTTTTCCTGATTTAAACTATTTTTAAATACAATACTAGAAAAAAATAGCTTAAGTAGCTCGCCAAACTAAAACTAATGAAAGATCTAACAAAGGTGATATCACACAAATACTAACTTCCGAAAGTTATGACACAACAAATGTAAATATTGCAAATGAATTTATTGACTTTTTCACAAATATTGGTAAAAACTTAGCAAATGAAATAAAAAATAAGAATCTAAATAAAAATAAACATCACAGAACGTGTAAACTCTAAGAAGTCGTTGATATCATATTATCCTTAAAAAATAAAAAAGCACCAGGGAAGCATGCTATTAGAGCAGAAACATTAAAACTTATAGCAGATGAAATTTCAGATCCACTGACTTATATAATTAATATGTCCTTTGAAACAGGGATATTTCCTGACTCATTAAAAACAGCTATCATTAAGCCCTTGTATAAAAGTGGCGATAAATTGCAAGTATCAAATTACTGACCTATCACTTTGATTTCAAGTCTAGCGAAGGTTTTTGAAAAAGTATTTAAAAAAAGGATAATTAGTTACTTAAATAAGAATAACAATTTATCAGGCAAACAATACGGGTTTAGAGAGGGTAGATCGACACAAGATGCAATAGTAGACTAACATCACAACTCTATAATGCAGTAAACAAAGCACATCCTGCTTTTGGCATATTTGTCGACCTAGCCAAGCGTTTGACACAGTTTGTCATCCACATCAACTACTTAAGATATCTGAGAATATCGGTATTAGGGGTAACCCTGTATAAATTAATAAATAGTTAATTAGCAAATAGAAAACAATGCGTAAAGATTAATCACACATTTAGTGGTTTTAGAACAATAGAATACGGGGTGCCACAAGGAACAGTTCTGGGGCCCATACTTTTTAATACCTATATATCTAATTGACTTATTTAAAATACAAACCGAGGGTAGTACAATTAGTTTTGCCGATGACACAGCAATTATTTATGTGACAGAAACTTGGCAGGATTTGAAATACAAAGCTGAAAATAACTTTAAAAATGTAATTCAATGGTTTAATGATAGGTTACTTACAATAAATTAAAAAAAAGAACATATTTTATGCCTTTTACGTCATATGCATGTAATTTACCGAATTTCGATAACTTGCTTTTAACTTTAAATCAAGAACATATAAAAATAAAGTATGTTTTATTGTTATTCTATCTTAGTAAGGCAACACCAAAACAAGCAGGAGTTGCTAGATATCGTGCATAATTATAATACTCGTTACAAATGTACAGGAGCCTCCAAATTACCTAAATCTGATAAAACGATACTACAAAAAACGTTTATCTACTTTGGACCAAAACTGTATAACTTAGTATCACCTGAAATAAAATCGATTAGTAATATAAATATGTACAAGAATAAAATTAAGATATGTATTAGAAATAAATCGAGACTATACATTCTTGAAGTAATTAATAGGAAAGATATTTATTAGAATGTTGTAGAAAGCTAATCAAATAATTTTATACTAAAATATATCTGTTTTTATCTGTGTATTATAGTCCTTGTAAATGTTCTTATTTCTCAGTTTTTAAAATTAATTTAACTATTGTTACACTTACCTAAATAATATTGTACATACCAATTATTGGCCCCAGCACAAGGTTATACCTTCTTGGGAGTTGCATAGAGTTTACTGTAATTATTTATTTTAATTTTACAGAAAGAACCTTATTATACTATTTGATCCGTAAATAAATATTATTATTATTAGTATTAAACTAATATTTTTGTACGCCAAAAACAACTCTAGGTTGTGAAAACTGCAAAAACAATTGCCAAAAAATTTGATATTAATAATAAAAATGTTTTTTATACATTGTATACTATTTTTCTAAATAAAAAAATGAAATATAAAAATGGTATGTCCGCCTTATGTGGAAATTTTGTGTAATAACCTGAACCTGAAACAAAGACGAATAGAGGTCAACGGGTGGCGTAGGGCTTCAAAAATAAATGTTTATACATTTTGTAAAAGGAAAGGTTCTTCTTTATACAAATACCGTGGATGTAAATATGAATAAAATTTATAAGGATTTACGAGAGGCAGAGCAAAGTCCGAACCCTTAGAGACCGGTTGTTTCGAAACGGTGGCTAGACCCGGACCGGATAGGTCAAAAGCCCCATTAGGGCTAAAGAGAGTTAGATTTCAGTGACAGGGTGCAATTTCTCACATACGCAAGGTGAAAGAGATCTAAGCGTAAGTGAGAGCTGCTTGGTGGACATTTCTAACCTTAGGATAAACTAGGAAATTTAAAATCCTTTCCAAAACAGCTTCCGGAAAATATGTCCTTCATAGCTTCTAACTGGGGGTTAGCCCAACGTCAATTACATAAAATCGCAAACCAAATTGAAGCGTAAAAGTGTCAATGCGTTTTTTTAAAAGTTAATATTTTTTCCATTACTATAAAAGGATTTGTCCTGCTATATGTTCTGATAAAAGGAATATACAGGGTGAGTCAGAAAGAATGGGTCAACTGTAGTTTTTGAGAAAAAAATTATTGAAGTTGTAGTATTTGCAACATTTACATCGCAGTCTCTAGCGTCATTCGCCTACGTGGCTCAGGCGATTCCGAATACTAAAATCCGATTTGGTATTATAGTTATTGCGATAGTGTTTACATTAATTTTTCAAGTGTCAAAAATGGCTTCCGTATACAGCAACTCGGAGTTGATGGACGGTCGTTTCAAGACAAAATGCTTTAGTACCAGGCAAATCGTTCAACAAGTACAAGGAATGTTCCAATCAATAGTGTAGCGTAGGCCCTTTGGACTTCTTTTTGTGGAGATATTTATAAAATGAAGTGGACTCTATTAGATGATTTACGCGATCGTATCATACATAGCTGCTGCCAATAAGTTATGAGTTCAAAACAGACAGGTCTGCTTCTGATTTGAAGCTTCACATCGAGCAATTTATTCGGTACGTATCTAGCGTTACCTTAATGCCTTCCTTGGAACGAGTATGTTTCTAAAACCTTCTAAACAATCTGGAGAATGACAAAAAATGTAAAATCTTTGGATGTCTGACAACAACAGAAAATCCTGTAGAGCATAATAGATTTTCTTTATAACTTTGAACATAAAACGTTTTAAATTAAATTTAATTCAGCGATATCGATGCGTCTTTTTATTTTGTTTATAATATGTATTTTCTAAACTAATTTCAATTTGCAAGCGTTACATAAACATATTTTTCATTGTGTAACAGTTATTACTTTTTACTGAAATTAATTTCCCCTCGTAATTTAATGAGACAATTTGAATAAAGTGTATTATCATTTTTACAAGATTTTACTTGAATTTAATTTTGACACTTACTCCCTTAGACACTTTAATCGTTTTTACACAATTTTCTGGCTGGTTGCCACATCGGGGATTTAGCCTTCTTGGAAAACAATGGAGATTACGTGAATTAAGATCTCTGTGCCAATAGCTATGACAATTTTTTTTACGGTTTGCAAATTTTCTTTTGAACGCTGTCTCATTTCACAATAAATAAACATATCAAGGGGAGAACTTCAGTTTCAAATACGCCCTGTAAATTTCCATTCACAATTAGACTATCAAAGTGGAATATATTATAATATTAAAATATTATAAATTTAGTATGTGTGTGATTTTTGGTTTGGTTTAGATTGTATTCTTTAATCAGAAAATTCTCAGGAGTCGGTTCTCACAAACTAGTACAATGCAATACACTTTGGAATGAATGGAGTTTGAAATTTAATAAATTGTTTATTCAAAATTTTGTTATATTATTTTGACTTGAAGACTATAAACCCAAATTTATGAATACCTTTTTAAAATAGAATATTTTTTCACGATAAAGAATATTTTTAACAACAAAATTTGCCATTTTCTGCTAAGCTTACAAATAATATAAGGACTTAAAAATTTAAAATTTTTATTAATTAATTTTATCTATGCAATCCGGAGTAGATTTGAAGACTATAAACCCAAATTTATGAATACCTTTTTAAAATAGAATATTTTTTCACAATAAAGAATATTTTTAACAACAAAATTTGCCATTTTCTGCTAAGTTTACAAATAATATAAGGACTTAAAAATTAAAAATTTCCATTAATTAATTTTATCTCTGCAATCCGGAGTAGATTTCCTTATATTATTTGTTGCCTATCATTCAGGGGCATCCTTACATCTAAACAAGAATGAAAATTCGTCTGAATTTATGCTGTTCGTTTGACAGATTTTGTTCGAGCTCTTCGAAATATTGAATTATTGAAGTTATCAGTGATTGGATTTGGCTTATTTTTGTACAGGTAAGTACTGTGATTTGTTATTTATACATTGCAAAGATTGGATCCGATATAAAGCATGATTTATTTGGAATAGCTAGCAATATTTTAGTGCACTGTGATTTTAAGGTACCTGTTTACGTTCTGAAATTTGTAGTTTTCTTCGCTGGAAACTGCGTAGAAGCCTTGCAGACTATTTATGGGGCCACTGGAAACTGATTTGGACTTGCTTTCTACTGCTGGTAGCGGAAAATTTTCATGGGCTGCCAAAATAACCTTATCTGGACTCTGGCCAAACTATACATTTACTGGTAAGTATTTAATTTTCTTCCTTGGACACTCTCTTGTTTTATTTTTAATTTTTGAAACCTAAGCCGTAACCAATCAATCATATCTTTGTTTTTTTCCACTTTCCTGATTATTCTGTCCTTAGCTTTGCTTAAGGTCCATGCACAAAAAATTTCAGTCTTTGGATGTCCTTTTCAAACACTTTTTCATACCACTACTTATAACTAACACATTTTTAACAAATGTCTGTTTACTTTCATTTACAGTTCTATAAATTATTTACTAAAATATTCTATATTTTATATTTTTTAGGTCATCTCTGGGTATTCTTACAAAGACACCTTTACCTTTGACATTTGTGACATTTATTATAAAATTTGACATTTGATGAAAATTATGGTTTATGTTGGATTGAGATATCTTCTCCAAGTTTACTCATCTTCCTGAGATATGTATACCCAATTAATCTATAGACTTTAAGCTTTCATTTGATATAAGTCACTCTAGGTTTGAATTCGTTTTTCTTTATGTACTGATTACCAACAAGTGTCGATGTCATGCATTTTTGTGAAAATTTACTTGAGAATAAAATTAAAAGATTATTCTTTTTATACTATGTAATATCATTGTTCATTACTAGTTTTATACCTAGAATTTCCATATTAACAATTTTATACCAATTTGGTGTTGCTTTAATAATAATTAAAATTTTTATACGACTTTAAGTTCGGTCAGGCAATATTTTCATCTGAGTTTCTACATTAAAATTTCAAATTCGTTACTATATGTACCTATGTGGTTCGTTTATTAAATTTCGGAATAATGAATAAGGCTAAATACAGGTTACTGGTCAGCTGGGAATTTTGTTAAACTGGCGAAACAAAGTTCGGTTTTTAATTATTGTTATAGAGCAACCCGAATTACCCTGCATAAAACCTATTAATCTACCTTCGCCACACGAAAAATTGGAGTAATTAATAAGGCCGCCCTGCTCTGATAAAGTCAGTGAAAAGTTTTCATTTAGCTCTCCCAATGCGCACCCCTTTAACTTTTATTTAGGACTGTTTAAATTTAAGGATCTAATTTATTATTCTAATTTGGGTGGGTGGGACGAATAAGATCCGGTCCTTAGCAACTGATGGGGCATCGTTATCAAACAAATTGGTATACCCGTAGCACTTCTGATAATGTAGAGTTTTCGAGAGGTTCGTACAGAAAATATTATAATTTCCTTGAATTTGACGTGGTCATATTAATCGAGGCTAAAAAGGAAGCAACTTATTCTAATAATTGATGATTGAAGTTTTAATGCCGAATAATAACATTTTATAGTTGTTCAAGATACATTCTTTATTGTAAGGACGGTTTTGTTAAAAAAATACAATTGAAGTAAGTGCTTTTAAAAACCGTTTGGGTGCAGTGAAAAGATTTGTGTGTCTTAAAACGTTTTATCTTCGATCATGTAAATTCTTCTAATAAATAGTTAATTTCTCATGAATATTTGTGTAATTACATACATATACCGATTTTTTGTAAATCTCACTTTGAAGGCTAGTGTTTTCTAGTGTCATAACTGAAACGACACTATTAAAAATTTTACCTACAGGGTCTCCGATATGTATGAAAACGATCACTTATCTTTTAAAGTAAGATGGCTATTGAAAATTCATAAGACACAGACGTTTTAAGGTTTTTAAAAATCTATTACAATTCAGAAATATTAAGTACCTATATAGGATTAGTCAAAAAGTCATGACGAAACAAAGTAACTTTCTCTTTAATGGAACACCCTGTATATTATTCCATATTTCAATCCTTCTCGAAATTATAAACAAACTTCATATAGCACATCATGTGCCTAAACTTAACCGTTTTCGAGATATCGAACTTTGAAAATCATTTTCTTATAAATTATACAAAAATATTTTAGTCCATTAAGTTTATAGTACTTATATCAAGTTACCTTTGAAAGTTTCTAGCTCCATAACAACGCTGCGTCATTCTTTTGTCTAATAGTCATTATCTTGACAAGATATGTCAAAAATACATTTAATGTGAATAATTTTCTCGCAAAAATGGCACATTTAAGTGAAATTAAGAAAATTTTTGAATGTCATGTTAGATATGGTGGAAAATCCAATACATTCGAGACAACAGAGGGCTTTAAATCATGACATGGGTCGATATTCCATGCAAAAAATTTGCAAACGGGAAAAATTACATCCATACAAGAATTGAGGAAGACGAGTATGATCGTAGAATCGAGTTCTGCGAAGTTATTATGAATAAATTAAACAAATATGCCAACTTTGTCAGCCACATATTGTTTTCTGACGAATCTACATTTTGTTTAAACGAGCACTAGTCCAAGAGAATTAAGCTCAAAACCTTCGAGATATGGCTGTTGCTTGACGTAGATTAAATATTAGTAAAAATCGGTCAAAAATAATATAAACAATGAAAATATAAGGTTGCGCCAAGAAAAAAAGTTGTGCTATTCGCAGAAAAAATTAAAAACTGCAAAAATACTCAAAAATCACGTGTTTTTCCTAACATTTTCCAATATAACTTCTTAAATATGCAGTTTACAGAAAAAACTATTACTGCTGAAATTGTTTGTTATGAAATTTGCTATAAGACACAATTGTTTTGAGACCTGCGTATTCAATATTTTTGTTGCTAGAAAGCCAAAACAGCGTAAGAAAGTGATGAAAATCGAGGTAATTTTGAAGCGTTCAACTGATAGGTAAGAAATTGTCCAATTCTACTATAAATGTACATGTAAGTACTTTAAAGGATTACAAAACGAAATTCCAAAACCCGATCGAAATCGGTCTGATAGTTTTGGTATGAGACAATTTGTTACTAAATTTCAGCGCGAAATGTCGTTATTTTTTTGCGTCAGTGCTGGGGTTAAAGTTAGGCATTTTAATTGGCGCTGATTTTTTTACACATACTTGGACTCTTTAACTATCATATAGAATCGTTATAATATTAATTTTCTTTTTTTTAATAATTTTTGGAGCGATTTTAAAAATTCGAAAAATTTTAACTTTATAAACAAATACTTTCGTGAAGCCGTTTTGCGGGTTGGAATATATACCAAAGTACTAAAAAATAGTTCTCGGAAAGACGCTTAACTTGAAAAAAAGAACGTTCAAATCGGTCACATAAGTTCCGAGATATCAAGTGTCAAAGTCAACAAGCGTTAGCTGCAAAACTATGCATAATGTAACAACAACAAAAATTGAATTTGGTAGGTTTTTTAAGAACTTTTCGTATGTGCTTTTATAAATATTATCGCACGTGTGCTTTTTATATGAAAATTCAATGAATATCGCCAAACCGACCATTTGAGCCGCAAA
>NW_019416834.1:75378-149907 GCF_000390285.2 Anoplophora glabripennis
ATAAATTGCCACACCTCCACCCCTACGCTGCAGTCTGTCCTCGCGATAAAGCTTATATCCTGCAAGCAATACACTGCTATCAACAATATTATGATTTAACCATGTTTCTGTGACAGATATTATATCGAATTTATCATATACTACTTCTTTAAAATCTGCAAAACTAGTCATTAGCGAGCCCACATTGATATGACAAAACTTTACTGACATCATTAAAATATCCTATGAAAAACTAGATCTTAAACTAGAATATATAAAACGAAATATAAATATAGACAGCTAAAATTTAAGATAAAATTATATTATTAAACAAGAATTTGACAACTATTATTAAACATAACAGCACACAAATACAATAACAAACAACATTGTGGAATGAACCAAACCGACAATACTCAATACACCAACTATCTATTATTTAATTATTCATTTTCATATCATAAAGAAAATACACTAGCAAACTAACAAAATGATATAAATGTGTAGTATATTAATGTATATGAAATCAATTAAAAAAAAAATAAACAAAACAAAAGATTAATCTATTATGCATCAGTCAAGAAAGGTATCTAGTTATTTTTGCGACGGGTTGTGGATCTTAATGTTTTCCTTTTCTTGGTGAAGTTTTCCTTAGCTCCGCAATCGACTGGCAGTTCTTCAGCGTCACTATCGCTGCTATTATTAATTATAATATTGTCCTTACGAAGATTTAATTCAGGTATACGTATTCCCAATTTTAACTCGCTCAATGTGAAAGGCTTGTCCTCTATATATAATTTATTCCTATAAATATGAGCTTTTAGGTTTTGTTCTTTAGCTTGTTTCAGTTGNTTAATAATAATTAAAATTTTTATACGACTTTAAGTTCGGTCAGGCAATATTTTCATCTGAGTTTCTACATTAAAATTTCAAATTCGTTACTATATGTACCTATGTGGTTCGTTTATTAAATTTCGGAATAATGAATAAGGCTAAATACAGGTTACTGGTCAGCTGGGAATTTTGTTAAACTGGCGAAACAAAGTTCGGTTTTTAATTATTGTTATAGAGCAACCCGAATTACCCTGCATAAAACCTATTAATCTACCTTCGCCACACGAAAAATTGGAGTAATTAATAAGGCCGCCCTGCTCTGATAAAGTCAGTGAAAAGTTTTCATTTAGCTCTCCCAATGCGCACCCCTTTAACTTTTATTTAGGACTGTTTAAATTTAAGGATCTAATTTATTATTCTAATTTGGGTGGGTGGGACGAATAAGATCCGGTCCTTAGCAACTGATGGGGCATCGTTATCAA
Organism: Anoplophora glabripennis; assembly: GCF_000390285.2. Classification (NCBI taxonomy): domain Eukaryota; kingdom Metazoa; phylum Arthropoda; class Insecta; order Coleoptera; family Cerambycidae; genus Anoplophora; species Anoplophora glabripennis. The sequence continues at coordinate 76,674 of NW_019416834.1, forward strand.
ACAAATTGGTATACCCGTAGCACTTCTGATAATGTAGAGTTTTCGAGAGGTTCGTACAGAAAATATTATAATTTCCTTGAATTTGATGTGGTCATATTAATCGAGGCTAAAAAGGAAGCAACTTTATTCTAATAATTGATGATTGAAGTTTTAATGCCGAATAATAACATTTTATAGTTGTTCAAGATACATTCTTTATTGTAAGGACGGTTTTGTTAAAAAAATACAATTGAAGTAAGTGCTTTTAAAAACCGTTTGGGTGCAGTGAAAAGATTTGTGTGTCTTAAAACGTTTTATCTTCGATCATGTAAATTCTTCTAATAAATAGTTAATTTCTCATGAATATTTGTGTAATTACATACATATACCGATTTTTTGTAAATCTCACTTTGAAGGCTAGTGTTTTCTAGTGTCATAACTGAAACGACACTATTAAAAATTTTACCTACAGGGTCTCCGATATGTATGAAAACGATCACTTATCTTTTAAAGTAAGATGGCTATTGAAAATTCATAAGACACAGACGTTTTAAGGTTTTTAAAAATCTATTACAATTCAGAAATATTAAGTACCTATATAGGATTAGTCAAAAAGTCATGACGAAACAAAGTAACTTTCTCTTTAATGGAACACCCTGTATATTATTCCATATTTCAATCCTTCTCGAAATTATAAACAAACTTCATATAGCACATCATGTGCCTAAACTTAACCGTTTTCGAGATATCGAACTTTGAAAATCATTTTCTTATAAATTATACAAAAATATTTTAGTCCATTAAGTTTATAGTACTTATATCAAGTTACCTTTGAAAGTTTCTAGCTCCATAACAACGCTGCGTCATTCTTTTGTCTAATAGTCATTATCTTGACAAGATATGTCAAAAATACATTTAATGTGAATAATTTTCTCGCAAAAATGGCACATTTAAGTGAAATTAAGAAAATTTTTGAATGTCATGTTAGATATGGTGGAAAATCCAATACATTCGAGACAACAGAGGGCTTTAAATCATGACATGGGTCGATATTCCATGCAAAAAATTTGCAAACGGGAAAAATTACATCCATACAAGAATTGAGGAAGACGAGTATGATCGTAGAATCGAGTTCTGCGAAGTTATTATGAATAAATTAAACAAATATGCCAACTTTGTCAGCCACATATTGTTTTCTGACGAATCTACATTTTGCACGTAAACCGACACAACTGTAGGTATTGATCAGACCAAAATCCACATTGGATAGAGGAATTTCACATCCAACGACCACAGAAAGTAAATGTTTGGTGTGGCATTATTTGTGGGCTCGTCATAGGACCCCATTTTAAGAAAACCTTGTTGTTTTTTAAAGTATTTCAATGAAATTTGGTTTCTGTCAATATTTATTGTTGGCTATTTTTTTTTGGAGAATAAAGATATAAATCGACGCTTTACTGTAAAAGAAGTAGACCTACTTGTTGCATACCTACTGATATAATTAGTTATGGAGAGCCAAGCGTTTGGGGGTATTCTGATCTAATTAAACTTTACCCTTTTGCCATTTACTAAACTGTTTTTAGGATTTAGATCAAGTTATCTCTAGTCAGAAGTCAACGCCTACTGTGATATATACCTCTGAATGTTATTTATGATACTATAAGCAAAATGTGATGAGATGAAAGCTACATAAAATGTCTACGTTTACTCAAAAATGCCATAAAAATTATACCTATTCAATAAATATATCTATAACAATATAAGTTAATCTAAAGTCCCTGTATTAATAGAGTACGTCAATTTATTGTTCTATTACTTTGGAGCCAAGATGGCGTTCGGTATTTATGATTTTTTTTTACTGACAGAATTAAGTTTCAACAAAAATGTAATTTTTCCAAAGTTGATATGCGAGATCTGTCCAAAAAACAACTGAACTTTTTGAATTACGCCCTAATGGTAACATTTAGTGATAAGTGGTTGGCAGCCAGTATGTTAAGATTCACTCTCGATGTAGGTCAGCGGTCAGGAACGGTCTGAAAAGAGGTTTAAATAATGATTTGAACATTTTTTTTTCAGCGTAAATATGCATTTTAAAATTTTATTAATTACATATTCGTATTTTTCCATATTTTCCCTTAAAATTAATGGTATTATGACCGAAACACCCTGTATATTCACTTGTTGCGGAGTAACCTGTGCAAAGTTGTTTAAATTTGCATTTGCATCGAGTGTGTCACAAATAGAAGAACTACGTTGGGAAACTGGTATATTATTTGTAAGCGACATTATCTATAACTTTATCATAGTTTATTAAACAAATTATATGTCATTTACTTACATTTTCCCGCATTATACAGCTGTGCAGATATACCTGTAAAAATAATTTTACAGGGAAATTATATCAAACTTGTAGAAAAACTTGTTTCGCCTGTAAGTTTTCAATTTAAAGAGATCTAATATGTCAAATCCTATACTATATAAAATTTATTAATTTCAATGTATAAATAGTTTTATTATAAACCGTTACAAAAATTAAAGGATAAAAAAATTATATTAAATTTGCAACCTAGATTTTTTTTTAATTTTTATCCTTAGTTACAAAATGAAATATACGACGTACGCGCGCTATATAGTTATATATTGTTACATATTCGGAAAGCTTATGAAAAGAACTTTTAATTAAAAAAAAAGTCGACAAGATTCGCTGAGAAACAACGGAATTACAGACTGTCAAATATATTATTTTCAAGCGAATTTCGCTATTTTAATGGCAGGACTATGAATATTATCGTCATTTTCTTCGGACTCGCTATCGTACGCTTCCCCCACCCTTCCGCCGCGCCACGGCTCGCCGAAAAATCAAGTGACCCACTGACTTTTGACAATATTTCTTATGCACTTAACATACTTCCACAAATAAAATATTTTTATCTGGGAAAGTACTCGGGTTGCCCGTTATGACAGTATGTTTCTTTTGCCGTTACCCACCTAATTTGTTTAACAATAGTCTGTAACTCCATTGTTTTAATGTTTTCTCGTGGAAATGAATGGAAAAAAATTATAAGCGAAAAACGTGAATTTACGTAAAAATTATAAAATTAACCAGCCTGTAAGCAATCTTCTCTCCATTTTTATGACTGTGGAGACTAATATGTTATTGTACATAATATTTAGCATCTAGGTATAGTGATAAATTCAACTTGCCGAAACAAAAAGTTGCGCCCAACTCTATATTTCCTGGCCTATATAAGCCTAATGCTATATTTCTAAAGTGTAGTCAAATGTAGATTGCAGATTTGACTGTTTTACACACTATACATTCTGGAAACTATTGAAAATGTCAGGTTTTTATTAACACGTGCTCGTTTAAAGGAAACTTCCAACTTTAGCTTAATTGCGAGAACAGTTCTCTTTGTACAGCAGCAATGCTATGGTGTTTTTAATTATCACCGTAAACATTCTTTCACCCGTTGACAGGTAAGTATCTGCTTCCGCAGGCCCTTATGCAGAACACAATTAACAGTTTCCAACACACATAATTTGCAGCCATTAACAAGACCTCTCAGATCTATTGTGTTCTCCCAGAAACGGCCGACTCGATGCCTGCTCATTTTATTCATTTGTTTTAATTACGGCGTGCCGTGAACTTTTAACAAGGGCTTCATGGTTAATTACATTTGAACTTTTTAAGTATTATTTAGCGCTGCAACCGCCGTTTTGCGCCTCAAAAGGTTCTTACTGGCGGCGGGTTTCGTGCTGAAATGTGGGCTCTTGTAATTTGTAACGCGAAACCCTGAATTGGAATGATTTGTTCAACTTCGTTTTTACGTGGCTGATGTATCCTTTGTAATCGGAATCCTCAGCATCACTGGATTTGTCTTTGGAATAAAATCTGAGTTGTTTCTGAAAAGCTCAGATTTTATTACAAAGGCAAATCCAGAGATTGAGTTTATCTCTAAACGACATACTCTTGCTCTGAAAGAATAAATTTATTACGAAATTGATTTTAATGTCATCCTTATCTTTTTGTATTCACTGGATTAAAAGTTCTTAATGTTTTAGTCAAAGCTAAACCAATCCCTCTAACAAAAATGAACGAAGAACATTCGTCAAGGTGGCTGCCGAGGTAATTTAACTGATGTTAAAGAACAATATAAAATTGTATCCAAATTTGATGCTTCAACAATTTTTGGTCCGGTTGCCTCATCATAATATGCATTTTTACACATACTAAGGGTATTATTAAAATACAAAAAATAATTTTAAAATACAACAACAAACCTCAAAGTCGCCTTAGATAGCATAACAATTCTTCAAATTAGTTATCAGGTATACCAAATAGCCTGAAATACCTTTTAAATATTTTAGAAATGGCAAAATACATCAAAATAGCATTAGAAATGTGTCGTAAACTTCAAATATATAAGAAAACAGTAAATATGTATTGCGCATTCTTGGCTTAATGAATTCGTAAATAAACATAGTTGCAGAATGTGTGTTGATGAAAATCCTCAAACGAATCAGAAAGTTTTTATTCTCAGAAGGTGATACAAATCGTTATTGGAGAGCATTACAAAAAATCTTTAGCCTAAATTTATATGGGCACACATTGTTTTTTTTTAACAAGATGCTGCATCTTGTCATATAAATCGCCAGACAATTGATTTATTGCAAAAACAGTTTCCTTTCAGAAAATGTTCTTGGACTTTTTCCTATGAGGTTATGTGATCTATTTGGTTTACAGAAACAAGCCACATACAATTCTATATCTTAAACTGAATATTTAATGAACCATTGCAAATATGTCACGTGAAATGAGTAAGTTTTTGAAAATTGGATCTTCAGTATTTCAATCAGTCACACGAAGTCGAGGAGAATATTTAAACAATATTATTTTTAAAATTAATGTATCGATTGACTTTCAAAATGCAATAAATATTATTTATCCACAATCACCTTATAACCGGACTTTTAGCCACACATATGAACCGTCTAAAGTGATACTTTATCAACTAGTGGAATAAAGTAACCTTATTTCACTAGTATAATAATGAAAAAGTAATAAACCTACAATAAACCAAATTTTATATATTTACTTATTAACATTAACATTTACTTTTGTAGCAATAGATATTTCGTTTTTTGTTTTATCACATTTAACTTCCTCTCTGTTGATAACAACCCTTGTAGCATTGTTGCCATCATTTTGGAAACGCATAACATCTGCCAAAGTTTGTGAATAATTTGCACAAGTTACGGATGTCTCTTCTTGTAAGAAACAGCTATATTTTCCTTGAATTTTCCTTGCAATATCAAGTTTGTTCCCCATCAACATAACTTTCTGCTACAGAGAAGCTCTTCCGTCCACCATGCCGTTTGATGGATGTAAGATCAGCACGTTTATTGGCCAATAAAGTTGTTGGAATGCGCCTCATATAATGGCCAGTATATGCTTGTCGATTTGCGATATTCAGGAATGAAGCAACTATTGAGGGTACCTTCGCCATTATGTTGATTCCAACAGGCTGAGAAGTACATTGATTGATGTATCTTAAAAAGAATCTTGTCTTGTGTTAGGCGAATTGGGCGCAGAGAAATATGTTTTTTGCTTATTTCAACAGCATTCACGCAAAATCCTTCTTTTGTAATTGTAAATTTTCTGGAAATGCCTGTCTTGGTGTTAGGTATTGAAACAAGTAGTTAACTGCCCCAGTAAAAAATTCTTCAATATGTGCTCTTTCCAATACTGCAGCCTTTTTGCTTTGTATCCTTTCGATTCACTCTTCAAATAAGCAGTAAGCTTGTTATATTTTCCAATATCTATATTTGTGTAGACCTTTATAGTAACCTTCAACATATTTGCATATTTTTTCTTCAAATTTAAAAAATACGATAGCATAACTTCTTCATTTATTGTTTTTATTCTCCGTTTTTCCCTCCATTCGTAAAATTAGGCGAACACTTTTTCGTAATGTTCTTTGGATTTCGCTGGCAAGAAATGAAAAATTGCTTCTTGAGCTTCTTCAAAAACAGCCACAGGAACACAATTAAGTACTTTCCTGCATTTTTACCAAATTCAGATAGAACTGTTTATTAAATAATTGATAATAAACAACGTACCAGAGCAACCAGTAGGTATAACAAAACCTACCACATTTCAGTGAGTACTAGTAAGAAATATCAAGTCGTGCGAATCTTTTTTTAATAAATTCCAATAACTCTGATTCCAGAAATATGATTGTGATGTGATTATGGAAAAAACGTTGTATTGCATTCGTGTTTTAATTGCCTTTTATCCACTTAAGAATATAATGCTCGAACTACGTTCTTCCGTGGATAAAACTAAAAACACAATAAATAACTATGATTTTATTATTTGCAGTTATTATTATGTTTCACTTTAAAGTTCCGACACGTTTATTGCAACACCATTTATTTTAAAGTATTCTCAAGCTTTTAAGGTATTTTCACATATTTAATGGCTATCCCGAAACATTTAGAAAATTTCGAAGTGTTTCTAATGCTATCTTGACATATTTTACCAATATTAATAACATGAATAATTCTGATGGTTGTTTTATGTTTCAACAGCATATCTACTGTTTAAGTTAAAACTGATTGTTCCGTTAGATCTAAAATCCTCTTGTATTTCGGTATTAGTCTAATATGGGTAATTATAGAAACTACGAGTTGGTAACTATAGAAAATGTAAGCAAAACGCTGTTGCCGCAGAATGAATGCAGGCGAATCATTTTCCTCTTCGGCAAGTGTTCCAAGATTTGTAATGCTCGTTTAAAGAGCAAAATTAAACACTTAGTATAATGTGTCATCTTTTTCTACTTTTTATTACAAGTTTTTATATGTCAGTGTCATTAGTAATTTGCTTGGTAATTCTAGATGCCGCGTTTAATGGAACCAGAGAAAGTGAGAGCTATAACTTTACTTCAGAATGATTGGTCATTTCAGATGATCTGCTGAGCATTGATCTGACAAGAACAGCATATTTAAACTCAAAGAAAAATGGATTACGGAGGGTCACGTACGTTATGTTCACGGAGGTGGACATCGAAAAGTAAGCACCACCTAAGAATAAATCCTTTCGACATGGCAGTAGCAGCTTCCTTTGAGACGAATTTTCCTGGATCAGTGCGAACTGCAAGGAAGCGGGTGATAGATTCGGAGCTGAAGAATTATGTGGCCGCAAATATAGTTGCTTTAACTCCCCAGTATAAAGAACAGAGGTTAGAGTTTGCAAGACAATTTGTAGGAATCCCAGACAACTTCTGGGAGAATATTATATTTTCGGACGAAAAAAGTTTTCAGTCTTGCTCCGATGCTTCTGTCCGTGTCTACCCACCATTAACGTTTGGGTTGGATAAGCTGCCAAAGTCCTGATGTTTGTTGTGACTATGCTGTATCCTCAGAATTTCACTTTCATGCAGGATAATTGTCGTCAGAATGGTTCATTGATAACATCGATGTTTTATCTTAGTCCTCAAAGTCCTGGGGATATTGTATGGTGGAAAAAATTTACGGCAGAAACTTCAGTCCAGTTAACGTCGAATAACTTTGGGAGGCAATTGAAAACGCATGGGATAACATCACTGAGGATTATAACAAGAAATTAATTTTATCAATGCCATGTAGATTGCAGTGTTATAGACAAAAATGGTGCTTGGACAAAATACTAACTTTACAAATCGCGTTTTTTTGACGGCGAAAAGTGTTTCATTTTTAGATCTCGTCGACGGCGAATGAATGGCCGTTAGAATGTATAAAATATTTCAATATAAGATAAGCTTTTTAAGCTTCTAAGAAGTTCAGAAATAATATCACAGCTGGTCTATCTGATATTTTTTGCTATCTGAAATATCCCTCTACCTGATTTAATTCCCTTCAATTTATAGGTCCGATTGAAAGATGTTATCCTGTTAAGAGATCAAATTGAATTACCAGAGAAACGTTTACCTCGCTATAAATTAATTGGGTTACTAGATGGAAGCTATATTAGCAGTGAATTTGATTGGCGTTTTGTCGAGTCCCGTGCGACGTTGCATTTCTTGCTCTTATACAAATATTAGGGTGGCAAGCAACGTAAATGTAAACATATTAATATATTTATGTCACTCAGAAGTCACGAAATAGAATCGTATTGATTAAATTGATTTTGAAGACAATAATGGTATAGTTGTGAATATACGTATTTCCGTTCAAATTATATTTCCAATGTATTATAAAACAATACAATATTTTTAGTCTTAAAATTTTGAACAGTTGTCAGGTACGTCAAATTATTTTATTAATTAATAACAACAATAACAGCAGAGCAGGAGCAGTTGAATTTATTGACATAAAATACCTGTTATAAAAATTTATTTATGTATTTCTTTCCTTGGGAAAGAAATGTTTTCAATTTTTTGTTCGTTCATTTGCACTGCAAGTTTTGCCTTGCGCTACGTCAGGTTTTACAGTGGACCAGTTTCCAGTGCCGTGCAGAAGTGTATTTTCGTGTGTGTGTGTTCATTTTCGAACTGCACTTTTTGATATTTTTTTACAAAATTGTATTTGTAAGAATCCCCTGTACAATTAAAAATTGGATAAGTTCTGCATCCCCCTGTATAGACCGTACTTCTCACATATTTAATGTTTTTTTTTATAAATCTGGGAGCACTTCTCTCCATGCAAATTTATCGCACTTGGTATTTGGAAAGGAAATGTTGTAACACAATATGTACAATATGTACTTACAAGAACATGTACACAGTTTACAGAAAGCAAGAGCGCCAGAGTTTACATTACGTAAACACGTAGTATTTGTCTGCTAATTTATCTTGCTGTTTAAGGTGAAAATATAGGCACATCAAGTAATGTAACTAAGCTTCTTCGGTTATTATTGTTTTTTTTTTAATATATACAAGGAATTTAAACTTGGATAGGATATTTCAAGAGCAAATATATCGATGTGCAAAAACTTGATTGGTAGCATTTTTTTATGGAATAACTTTTTCAGTGCCTACACATCGATAAGATGAAAGTTTTTGGGAACCAATAGCTCTGTCACTGTTTATAGGTGTTGCAGTTAATTGGCGGTATTCATTAACGTTTTTCACCATATCCACTAATTAATGGTTATTGGGTGTCATGGAACCCGGGGTCGATTCCAGAGATTGTCAATAGTTTTCCACCGATTTTGTTTATTATTAACTTTAAGCGATTTTAACGATTTGGAGTATTGAAAATGGTCGTATTAATGGATTCTACTTATCACTAAAAGCTTGTAAACACCATATGTACTTTAAATAAATAGTCTAGGTTTGGTTGAGGTATAATTAAACATAGTTTCAAAATATGAACCTTATGGTACCCGAAAGTATCCTTAAAAATTGACGAAGCAAGTGAAATGAAAAAGTCTGACTATTACTACAAATTATTTTCTTATTCTGATGTCACTAATAAAAAATAACTTATAGGTAGTTGAACCGGGGGACTATGAACTTGAAATCCAATTTGGTTTCAATAAAAAAAATTGCCAACTTTGTGACGTGAAAAAAAATAAGGACGTTGAAGGTAGGTATATCAAAAAGAGTCAATATTCTTTCTTCCTACGCAACTACGTTCATGTCAAACAGCTTGTTAACAGCAGTGTGTCCGTTAGAAACTTGAACTTTTCTACAAAACAGGCAAAAAGTTTTTATATTTTATTCGGATATTTCTCTGTAGTCTATATCGTAAAACACAAGTTTGTTGAAGAACTTTCTGGGACAAGGTAGCAGCTCACAAGGGTTTCAGAAACTTTAAGGTGGTATACAGGGTGTCCCAGATCTTGACAGGCATTATCCGGGAAACTAGTCGAGATAGAAAGAAATGTTATATAGAAAAGGTTTTCTGCTTAAGAAGATGCGTTTAATCATATTATTTTCATAATATATAGGGTGCCCCAAAAAGATGGTATTAAGAACTTAAATTTTTTAAATGGAACAAACTGTATATTTTTAAGTTTTTGGGTTCTCCTTTTATTTCTGAACATATTTGATTAACCATATTCTATACCTATCATTAACCGTTTGCGACATATTAACAGTTTAATTTTGATTCAGACCTTTTCCATACCTACCTACTCTTAAATAAATAAAGTAGGTGTTTACACACGTCAAAAATTCTTCAATGTAGCTTTGTGACAGTTTCATTGATTAAATTTCAAACACTCCATTTAATTTTCAAATAAGTATTAGATACCTATGCCATTAATTTTTACACCAAATGAATATGTTGATATGTTACTTATTTATGGCGAGTGTCGAAAGAATTCAGGAGCCGCAGAACAATTGTATAGGGAAAGTAACAAAGCTGAAAATAATAAATGTGTCTTTATTTTCAGCACAGAGTTAAAACTGCTTTTTATGTTGAACTTACAATAATATAGACATAAATATACAAAATAAAATAATTTCTGGTATATAAATCAATATGTCTGAAATGCACGAATACGTAGAAAGGAAATTACGCAAAAAATTCATGTCATCTGACTTGCTTTCTTCTGATACGCTGGAATGGTGGAAAACTAGAAACGGACATTAAATATTCTAAATGGATTTTTGCGAAATAAATTATAAAAAAAGTATAAAAAACTCAATTAATTATTGTAAGTGCAAATACGTAATAATTGGACATACATACTTTTAAATTAACATTGGTCTGCCCAAATTAATGAAATTCCATTTATGAGGATCCAATCCATAAGGGAACGTCTTGGGCAAAACAATTCACATTTTCTCTTGAATTAAAACGAATAATTCTTCAATTAAGTCCGGAAACGGTCCCTTAATTGAGTTCTGCAACAGAATTAATTGAAGTATACATTGGAATTTTGCTTTATTAATCTTGAATTGAAACTTTTGAATGTTTTTTATAAATTTCGATTTTCCGACTCGAGCAAGATTAATTGAAGAGTAAATCAATGAAGCCATTTAATTTAATGGGTTGTTTATGTTTAAGAATCTTTAGTGGCGCCCTCCATTGTCTTAACCACTTGATAATAATTGCAACTATGTGATATTGCATTCAGTAAAATATAGTACATATAATGAGAACTAAAGAATTAGCTAGGTAATCCATAGCTATCTTAGTCATCGTTCCCATTATATCGAAAAATATTGAAATTCTAAAATTGTTGTAGAATATTGCAAATACTACCTACTATTTAAGCAAAACTAGTGAAATTTACAAAATTATAGAATTTTTTCGTTAATTAATATCAGAAAAGTTAATTAAATATTGGTAGTATTATGAAACTAATGCGTTTCATATTGCTTAAGAAAATGAGCAAACTTATATACAACAGTACAAAAATATATATTTTTTGTTTTTAAACAAATATATCAATATAATGATTTACTCTCAGGTTACTTCCTGTAAATAATGGAATTTAATTAACTGATTTTGGTGAAAATCCTTCAAGGTAAAAGGAGGCAATTTTTCATTATTTGACATTCTTTCATCGCTTCCCAGGAAATAACTCAGACTTTGAAGTTTTAAATATGACGCTCTCTATATTCTTACATTTTTTATTCCACTCAAAAGCGATTTTAAATTCCCAGGATATAAAAAAAGCTATAAAAGTATTCAAAGTATTTGATATTTTTAGGCTCGTTTTTATTTGCGCTCTAGATTGTAATAAATTAATTCACTTCAAGCTAATAGTCAAAGTAAGAAAGAATTTACATTCTTTTTTAATTACTTTATTCCCAATAACTCTTAAAAGTGTAGAAAATATTTAATTTCGATGCAGGTCATTATTTCAAATAATCTAATATTTTATCGTTGGTTACGATAACTACATTTTATTAGTAAAATACATAAACAAATACAGAAAACGCATTTTTTTTTTGTGAAACCACTCGAATGCTATGATTTTTAATAATCCATTTCCCATAACAATTTCATACGACTTGGTTCTGTAAGATACGTAACAAGAATCTCTCATACCTGGATTTCTACTGGAAGAAAAATCATTCGAAGATTGCAGGTCACTGATTTCAAAGCGATTCATGGTTGATTGAAATTTTTTTTATTAGAGGCATGCAATTTCCTTTAAAGCCGTGTAAGGTGAATTTGCTTACGTAATAATTCAAAATGTTGACGTATGGAAAGCTAAATTGCAGTCAATATTGGAGAAGTACCTTCCAAAAGAGATTTTTGATGCTGATAAAATAGGTCTTTTTCCCCAGCTCTTCCCACAAAAAAAATTGTATACAGAAACGATGGGTGCATGAGGAAATTCAGGATGTTGTTGTGTTCGAACATGAAGGAGATAACGAAGAGCCCTTAGTTATTGGTATAAGTAAGAAGCCCAGATATTTTAAGTAGCGTATTTGGATAAATTGACATAGATTGGGTGTCCAATAAAAGAGTATAGACAACTACGAATGGCTGGAACATGGCTAAAAAAACATTGACATGAAGATTAAGAGAGGAAAGAGGAACATAGTTTTATTTCTTGATAACGCAACTTCTCATTCGAAAACATTAGAAAACAAAAAACTTATTTTCTTCCTTCAATACGCTACCAATTTACCAAGGCATCTTTCAAGACTTTAAAGTAATTTATAGACGTATGCTTGCTTGTTAATCCACTTTAATGGACACATAAGAGTCACACATTGTTAGGGAAAAGCATTGCGTTAATATAGACATCAGGAAAGAAATATTTCCAGTAACGGTAAAAGATTGTTTCCATAAATGCAGATTCAGTCTATGTGATAAGTGAATGCGATAAAGAAGATGATCAAATACCAAATTTTAATTTCACTAATTTAAATTTAAGAATATACTCAGTAATTCATGATGATTTGAAAACTGACAATCTATATGTCTGCATTATTTATTGTATCGATAAAATCAATGATTAAATCAAAACTGAAATTGAAGTAGAGGAACTATTTCAAGTGTTTCAGAAGCACATAAAAATGAAATGAACTTGATAATTATTTTTTGAAATCTAGCAATTTTAACTCACATCACTTAGATTATTTCTCATGCTCAGTACTTGAAAGCGAATCAGAAATATTTAACAATAAAATTAAAAAAGCAAAACAAATGAGAATTAACTACATCCACTGGGAGATGTAGACTTCGGTAGTGCTACTCATTTTTATACCAATAATCCATAAAGCATACTCTTAATCAAAGATTTTCTTCTAATATTGGCCATTTTAATTAATAGAACAACGGGCTTCTGTTTGTAAAACTATTATTGTCAAAATTTATCATTTTTTTTCTTCCAGGTACATTTTTAGATAAATACAGGGTAGGAAAGTACCGAATAAGAAGTGGATCTTATTTGTGGAAGGGCGAAATGGGCGGTGACTATTAGACGCCTTCACTATAGCCATTCTTGTCTATCACATGGACTTCTATGGCTTACTTTATCGCTCTCACGTAACTTCAGATAGACCATCGGTACTTTCCTATCCTGTATACAGTAATTTAAACTTTTTTCTTGTATAATATTCTTTTTTCTAATTATGTAACATGCTTTTTTATATTAATGTATTAAATAAAATAAAACCAGTTTTTTTTCACTTATTTTTACTCAGCTCAGCTGTATTTATAAAATTGTGAATTTGTTACAGCTGAAGATTTTTCGATGCCACGAAATCTTACTGCCAGTACATACAGAATGACTAAAGGAACGGTGAATCTGAAGATAAACGCGTTCAAACGGTCCTGCGGTCGAGTGCAGGTTCTTTGAGGCGGCATCAGGCCGTAAGTTTTCTATTTGAATTCGAGAAAGCTCTCAAACACAGTATTAGATCACGGTGATCGATAAGGCGCTCAGTTAACTTTTCCGACGGGCGAAATATGCGATTTTGACGTTCCCACCCTTATCACATCCAATATACGTATTGACCCGCCTGTCACGCAATTTACCACAGGACGGGATAAGATATTTAAAGAGTCCTCTGTTCATTGTGACATATCAACGCGTTTGTATCAATTTCTGCCTTATCTGAAATGAAAAATATTGGCGGAGTTGTCGTGAGCAATCGGTTAACAAAAAGGGCGGCAATAACTAGGTTGGTGCAAATATTGAATTCAAAATTATGATGAATTAAAATTTGGTCACATATTCTTAAAACAAATTTGTGGCCCCTTTTTCGGAGTTACAGCCCCCTCAAATGCGTCCCTAACAATAGACTTTTTTTATATTTCAGAACCCTGTTGTACGAAAATCACTAAATTTGGTACACAGGGGTTTCATCACATGTGGAATCTGATCAAAATGTGATCGAATGCGTATTCGATTCACCATTTTCTCAAAACCATTGCGTTTTACGAAAAAAATATCAAGTGACAAAAAAGTTTCTAAATGCAATGGTTTTCTAGGGAACTAATAATTTTTGAGAAATTAAAATATGTGACCAATTTCTTTTTGGTTCTAAAGACAAGCAGGCCCACGTAAAAGTGTATTAAAGGGGTTCCCCGCCAAAAAGCGAACTCAAAAATCAGGCTTTTTTCGGAAAATATAAGAGAGTAGTAATTTGTAGAAAACTGAAAAACGAATCCGAAAATATCACGGTTGTTATCGTAGAGCAGTGGCGTACTATTTTATTTAGAAAAATATGCCACCGATACCCTGTATCTCCGCCACTGGAGCATGCAAATTCTAGGAAAAGCCCTCAGACTTTGGACAATGTTTACATAAATACATGTGCCCAATTTCAAATTATTTCACTTACTAAATAGTTTTTAAATTATTTAAAAAAATTAAAAATATTATTTGAAATTTAACACCCTGTACCTTTTTAACGAAGCGTCCTAGATAAAAACTTTATAGGAAAGACTCCCTTTAAAACTCACCAAAGAATACGAGGTTTCATTTTTGGACACCATTTGTGAATCACCCTGTATAACACACGTTGTTACATAACATTGTTGTCATTTTATAGTATTTTTCGAAAAAATATTGTTTGCATCTCGAACGCGAAATGTTTTTGCGTTCTCCAATGAATGGAATTTCCGTTCTTGAACACAAATGTACCATTTGGCGTTCTAGATACAAAAATATTTATTAAATTTACGATTACATTTACGATAAATTAATTTGGCGCTTATCTTGAAAACAATCTAAATTAGTATAACATTCCCTTTTATTTTTATTTTACTATAATAAAAACCACGCTAATTTGCGATAAAAAAATCTCTGTCATTATGAAATACAGTATCAAATTTATGTCAAGATAATGAAATACTTTTTTATACTATTGTTAATCTAGGTGTGAAAAATATTTAACACTCATATGTGAAAGGAAAGACGGATAGGTTTTTATTTTCACGTTTGAAGCAATCAGATTATAATTTCTGGACACAAGGTACGATTGTTTTATTACGTTCTATTTGCTAACCTTTTTCCTGTAATATAATGCTCTTTCTCTAGTGCCATAAATAGACCATTTCTACAATTTGCAAAACATCTCTCCGAGTCCTTTATATCCATTCATCTTTAATTTTAAGTAATTGGCTGGCAATAAAAGTTCGTCACACTGAGCATAAAGTAACAACATTTTATAAAAACAGCTAAAACTGTTATGATGCCATCTAGATACGGTCAATGTTTTACAAAGTTAATATAACTGTGACAGGATTTATCAGTTGTCAAGTACAGTTCAAAGTTTTCTTCGGGGTTGTTTGTTCCCGAATATACGAAATGGTCGATTTGATTTACTTGTTTGCCACTGTAACACTGCGATTTGTAAACTTTTGAAAATAGAGACTGTAAAGGGAATCGCAAGAGAAGTTGTCTTAAAAATTGTTTTTTATAAGTTTTATTCTTGGGGCTTTCTATATAATGTGTATTCTCAATGGTTGAGTGATTAGTAACTGATTATTTTAAAATAAATATTATTAATGCTCTCTATTCGTTTCTAAAAAACTAAAAAATATACGAAGATCAATATGTGTAGATCAGTGTCTAAGAAATTCCAATATAAGTATTATTGTTAATAATGCTACCCAGTTTAATGGGAAATTGTTGGTGTGTGTTCAAATAGGGCTAATAGCTGTTCTTTGTTTTTTTAACCAACAGGGTTTTAAAGTTTGAAAAAAATTTGGAATTTCGAAAAGATCTCTGGAACCATTTCACTAATCGAATTAAAAATGTCGGCAGTTACTTTTTTAATTCCAGAATTTCATTGAAATGTACATTTTGTACCTATATCACAAATTTGGACAAAAAAATGTTCATCAATGGTCAGCAAAAATGTCATGGCATGTAACAATAGGTCGTTTGTGATTTGATTCAAACTATTTTATTTAATTTTAGTATATTCTAATGCTAAGAAGGTGTTTACTAACATTTTCATCTTAATGTATTATAACTAAAAAATCGATTTAGCTGTCAAAAACGTGCAGATAAGAACTTGCCTTTTAGTAATAAAATAACTGCAGAATCTTGCGTTTTTACTTGAATAATATTTTAAATCTTTGTATACCAAATTAATAGTGTTGTGGACGAAAAGCCTCTTTTACCTCGAAAATTATTGCGTTTGATTTTCGACTAATGTATTTTTTTTACATATTAAATATATCATTTTACTTACTAAAGATATCTTCTTTTGATGATCTTCGACTTACTGAATTTTTTTTTAACTTTGTCATGGAAAGGGACAACATTTCATTAATGTCCTCAGGGAAAATCATGTCATGATAAGTCCCTCTATAAATAGAATAGAATATATCAAAAGTGTGTCGATGCGGAAGGACTTCTTTTGGACAATTGTTGTAGGACTCGCTATTTAATTACTTACTCGACCTATTGGCTAATGTTATTTTATTATTTAGTTGTGATAGTTTTACCAGAAATAAAATTGTTTCTATAAAAAAACCGCCAGTGGCGTATTCTTTTCTTCGGAAAAGTTGGCGGACGCTTTAGTAGCACGTCACTGGTTAAAAGCGGGAAGTTTTTATCAAATAAACGGATTAATTTATAAGGAAAATTCAATAAAACGTAAAAACAAGCCCAAATATCTCCTAAACTGTTGTTACTGTTGTTAAAAAACACCAAGAGACATTTTTCATTAATTTAACATAACAGTACCTGAATATAACATTATTTTTACAAAAAACAACCAGTGGCGTACTTTTTTCTTCGGAAAATTGGGCGGCACCTCCAGTAGTACGCCAGTGGTTAAAGTCACAAGGTTAATATTACATTCAATGAAAGGTCTAATAAAGTGAAAAAGTTAGTAAATTTCATTTAATTCCGTCAGCACATTATGAAGAATGAAGACATATCAGAAAATATACATTTTTTTTGTAAACTTTAACACCCTGTATCTCGAATACTGAGTCCCGCAGGAAAAAAGTTTATAGAGCAAACTCTACTTATTTTTTGGTAATGAATGTAGTTTCTCTATTTAAAATGAAATCACCCTGTATATTATTGGTTAGTCTTGATATCTTATGTCTGGATATCATATAATTTTGTAATAATTTTCAGCAATGTTCCCTGCAAAATTAATTTCCTTTCAAATATCTCAACGAAAACTTTTTGTTTGCCATTATCTTGCCGGAAAAAGAGTTACTTCGGCAGTACCATGTTGCTTCACCTCACGCTGCTTTTGAAAGTGGCTTTACGTGTTGTTGCTCTCCGCTAAAACATACATTTCATATCGAGCAGACTTTTTTTACACTGGGGTGTTGTTATCGGCCCCTTTCTATTGCCATGAGCAGTTTCCTTCACTCATTAGCATATTTTTTTGAGGTTATCGAGTTGTGGGATCTACGGGACTGGTCTTATCGCCGCATAAAGATACGATTTACTGTTCTCATTTGTATTCAGAATTTTGCCACTTTTGTTTATGCCTAAAGCGAGTTCTCCGATTGATTTTCGTCCCACCAGACGGCAAAATTCCCTCTTAAATGTGGAGTGGCTGCGGTGGGGTATGTTTATTTGATTTGATTCCGTCGAAAACAATAAAAGGAGAATATAAATGCTTCACTTTTTTCGAAACGTTTTATAAATTAAGATAGTGACATTACTTAAATCTTTTACATCGCCACCAACCCTAACATTGAACTCCAACTGAACTGAAGGGGTGTTTATGAACCTGGAAATTTGTTTTTAACGGACGACAGGTCTTGACAAATGAAATGGATTGCTAAAAAATTGTATTAATAAAAGATGACTATATCAAAAGAATCGATTCTAACATAACATTCTACCTCTCTTATCTTTGGTGCTTCCGTAGAAAAATACAAAGGTCTAGAAAATTTTACTGTTGTTTTAAAACTATACTTAAATGAATGACTGTTGCATTTTGGATATATTTTAACACACTGTATATTTTTACATGGATAGAATTCCACCTAAGAAAAACAATGATATAAGAATTTATATCAAACAATAAGGAGGATATTGGCCATATCTCTCTTATTATTAGAGTTAATCTTATATCACTATAATGTTGCATGTAGGTAAGAATATACCGGGAACTCTGTTTTAAGAATTTGGCTTTTATTGCCAAAACGCAATATTCTATCGTTTTTCTATGTACAAATTTTGAAGTCACAAGAAAATTTCCTACAACATCCGCCCATATAATTTTTTTATAAGTATAAATGTAAAAAAGATAACAAGGTTAGAATATTAGGTAGGTACCTATGTGAATAACCCTGCTCATATTTAAATAGGGTCTTTAATTTACATGTACAAATAAATTGCCTCCAATGCACAATTGTGCAGTTTTCACATCTATAATTTTTTATCTTAGTAAAAAATATTGTCTCAGTCGACCAGCATGGTTTTATGGAAAAACGCTCCACTAATACTAATTTAATTTGTTTCGCTCAGTTTGTTTCTGAGGAAGTGGACAAGTTAGGGCAAGTGAATGTTGTTTACACGGATTTTTCCAAAGCATTTGACCGGGTAGATCACTCTTTGCTACTATCTAAATTGGGCGGTTATGGATTCTCTTAAAAATTGGTCAATTTATTCCGGTCTTATTTGTCTAATCGTTTTGGTTAACAAATGCTAGCTTGTTCCAGCTGTTAAAGGCGGAATCCTCTGTGAAAGAATGCAGGGTATTGGACAATGTGTTTCCAATTCTGAAATGCAAATTGTCCGAAAAATTTCCTTTTTTCATTCTAACACGTGAGTTTAACAGCTAACAATGAAATAAATAGAACAGAAACTTAATGTCATTTGTATTTAATTTAATTTCAGTTAAGCAAAAGTTATGAAAATTTTCCTGCTTCTAAATTGGTATATTTGTAAAAAAAAACAATTTAATTTCATTTTTTAAGTGGATAAACTTTTAGTTTCCTGTTTGATTGTATGAAGATTTATATTTTATGTTTAAAAAAAAACATTTATTAATTTTCTAAGATGAGACATTTATTGACAAAGCCATTTCCATTCTGTCTATAGGAAATCTAAATTCGAAGCTTTAACGCAACATTTCAGTCTGTTTATAAAAATGGAAAGCATTTTATTGGATACTGCGTATTTTTAGTACCCTACGTTTTGGGAAAATATAACATTGTTTAAATTTAATCTAGCAGCCAAGTTAATAACATTTACATATAAATGTAGTCGCATTAATGGAGTTTGGATAAATTTCACTCTGGTAGATTAAATAGTCCACTTTGCCTCCCCTTTCACATAAATCTTTGTTTGTTAATTAGCGCATTTGTGCAGTCCGCTTTTGTACGCTCTGTAGTTCTTTGTTTTTCGCAGCAAATGGCAAATCAAAGGTTAACTGCAAATACGTTCGAAATAATTACGTCCTAACTCCAATTTCCTAATTAGATACATAATAGGTATGCTATTTCGGCTGATCACTCAAATATCTTGACATTTCTGGTATAAATTGTCAAATATCAGTTTAAACTTGGAAATGAACATACCATGAGTTATTTTAATTGCCCAAAATGACGCTTTTTGTTTTTTAGGGGTAAAAACTACCCCTAAGTGAAAAAACTTGAAAACATTAAGTTTTAAGCATTTTATTGATAAAAATCTTGTTGAAGCACAAAGATTAAATAATGCTCCATGTTCACGAACATGTTTTATGATATATTTGATCTTTTCGACCCTTTATTTAACCCTTAAAAACTACCCCTATGCAAAATATAATGATAAAAATTACTTTTTAAAGATTTGGAATGATTAAATCATGCAATTATTTAAAATAAAAATTTCCTTATATTGTACTTACATGAAATAATATTTTACTTTTGCCATTTTGAACTCTTATAAACTACTCTTTTACCAATATTAATGTAAAATATTTTTATTATAATCGATTTTTAAATATAATCAATCATAAAAAAAATTGCTACGCTGCAAATAAATAATCACACTAAATTTTTTTACTTATTTTATTTGTATAATATAATATATAATATATAAAAATGAGAAAGCCTATTTTGCTCCGAAAAAATGTCATTGGTTTTTTTGTCATAACTCGGTTAATTTTGAAGCTATAGTATCCTACAAAAAAACATTTTAAAGATAATTTCAAGAGCTGTAAGGTCGTTTGCATATAAAACCTTTTAAGTCCTTCGTTTTTTAAAGGGAAAGGATCGAAGGGCTCGAGACAGAGATACTTCAAGCGGCGATATCTCCTTTATTTTTTATGCTATACGAATAAAAAAAAGCAAAATATTTGTTGAAAAAAAAGCTACATTTTTGTTGTCTATATTTTTTTACGTATCTTTCATAGTTTCAGAGTTATTATATAAATAAGGCAATTATTTTTTAATAATGAAAAATACGTTTTCAATTTTTAACCGTACATTATTAAAAAAATACGCATTCTAAACCGATCTAACTTCAGGATCGCATTAAAAACACTAAAATAAAACTAATTATAAAGGATCTACGATTAATTTTAATTCTGATGGAAATAGTACAGCCTTTACTACTATTTTCTTTAAAAAATATTAGGAACCCATCTGTTTTTGACGATAACTCCTTCAATTTTGCTCTAATTAACTTTTATAAGTGCTCATTTTGAAGGTCTTTTTGAGTACTATAAAAAACTCCTGGAGCATTATACACGTAAAATTAATCCTTTTTCCGTTATATGACGTTGAATAAATCGATTCGAGTATTCCCCCCAAACCAAGTTCCACTAACTATATTTCGCTTTGTATAGGACATACAACACTTTTTAAAACACGATTTTCTTTGTTTATTTATAAGCTACATTTTTGTTCATTACACTTTTTTTTAATAAAATGCGTAAACGTAACGTAACGCGAAAAATAATTGAAAATTTTTTTTCACTCAAAGTTCCAAGTTTTCAATCGTGAATAAAAATCTGATTTCTCGAAAAAATTCTTCGAATATTTTTTGCTCAAAATTTGATTCTCTATCGATTTCCAGCGTTATTTTTGAAAAAAAATTCCACCCCCGAGAAGGGGTGTCAACCCCCAACAGGGTGGAAGCGTCAATCGGCGCTATGTCACTAATGTTCATAGACCTTTTCTCTAACTATCTGCCAAATTTCAAGTCGATCGGTTCTGTTTCAAAGAATTCAGAGGTGAAAAACTTCGATGACTGTACTATTAACTAACAGCTTTTATTTAAATGAACAATATACAACTTTTTCCCTAAATAAGGATCAAAATATTTTTCTAATAAAGCATGAAATATTATTAATATAAATATTTTCCATCGAATACGTATATCTACCAGTATATTGGTAAATAGAAATGATATTCTGTTTACCAGAGACAGTTTCCTGTCAAGCAAATTTCAACAAAATAAACCCAATTAATTTAAAATTATTTTGAATGCACCATACCGTTTACATTTTCAAGTGAACTGACATTTTCCGATTGAGAATTATACGGTCCATTTATTTTAAAATTACGCCATTATAATATAAGTTGCCATTAATCATTTCTATATAAAGTGCCAAAGTTTTTGCGACAAAATAACGATTTGCCTCCTCATTAACATTATGTTCGAACTTTGTTGCTTTTTAACGGATGAAGTGTGTTGAAAATATCGATTTTCCCTTGCCCAGCAGTCACGGCCTTGTCCAAGTGGCTCCCTGTACTTCCCGTTATGAAATTAGAGTGAAACTTATGAAAATCATTAGTTACCCCCTATTTAGTGAAAATGTTTCACTTCACGCTCATAACTCTTCATATAGATAAATAATGTTACAAAGTTCGCAAAAAAATCTAAATCATTTGCGACGGAATCGTGGACAGTGATGAACGAGCTCAACAGATTTTCGATCATTTTTTTTTGGTAGACCTGGAATTTACCATTCTTCCTTCTTCTCTTCATGGGAAACCTCCTCGTCCAAATCCACTTGGGATCTTAGCCTGTTTGTGAGTCTTCTCCTAAGCTATAGTGGTGCAAGAAACCCATTTACAGTGGTAGCAAATTGTCGAACATTTCACTCCGTTCTTCCTACAAATGCAACCTCCTTTGCATCCGATTGTACACTTGCAATAGAGTGTGTTTAAAAACTCTAGTGGTGCAGCCTCAACAATCATTGTGACTGGAAGAATCCCATGCCTGGATGACTTCCAGCCCCAATCAGTGGGATTCATCCTCCGCCCGTTCCAAATGTTAATTTGAAGGAAAGCTCTAAAGGAATGTTGCATGGCTGCATCTTCAGTGGGCGGCAGAGAAGCGTGGTTGAATTGGGTCTTGAGAAAGTATTTCTAAAAAATTTCGTAGCACATTTTGCGCCGTGAAGTGGCTTCGTCGTACTGGCATTGCATTGGGTGCTGTAGTAAACTAATTGGTGAAAACTTTCGCAACATCCTGCAGGTGGCTGTTGTTTTTCCACAAGCTTGACGAATTTAATTTCGTAGCTACTTGAAACTTAATGGTAAATTCAAAATATTACTGGACTGACCTTTTTCGAGTTTCAAGTATATAGCGGATGAGTTTTTGCAAATGTAGTCAGAAGCACAAAAAGGTCAATATGTTGCCCCACGGTGTTAACTCGTTCTGACTGCTGATCTAGTTGGATGGCTTCTTCGTACTGTTTTTTTTTTCTTTGTTTGAAACCAAAGTTAAACCTCAAAAACAAAGGTTAAAGCAATAACACTGCAACCTACACAATAATCTGTGATACATAATTGATTCATAATTCTTTAATACACAATTCAAAAATAATCGTTCTGCTAATGTATATTCGATTAATTGCAGGTCATAACTCTAATATGCGTGAAACTAATTTTGATTGGATAACATAACCAGATTTTGAGTTGTAGGGAGTCAAAAAAACAATTTCGTGGTATTTCAGAAAAGTTAGAAAAAATATCTTTTTTTTTATAGGATAGTCACTCAACTCAGAATGTTGCACTCTACAATTTATGACATAACATTTATTTCTGTAGGATAAACGGTTTCGGAGTTATGGGAGTTACATTTGAAGCTCATTAGGAAAATGGGACAAACTTAAAATCTCTTCATTTCGATGTAAAATAAAGTGATTACAATGATTTCCAGAAATTATTTCCAGAAAAAACCCATTTTACTGGCCTACAATTCCATTCGTCAAAGTAATAAAATGTAGAGGGGCTATTTTTACGTGTTGCTCTTTGTCAAGATGATGTTATCACAAAAAAATACAATATATATATTTTTGAAAGATTACCTACAGATTTATGTGTTTTATATTAATAATATTTAATTATTTTCAATTTTATTTAAGATACTTATTAATTACATTGTTTAACTTCATTTGACAGGATAATTTAATAAAAAAAAATTGAATTCATTTGTATTAACATATCACCTTTATATTCAAGTGCTGAATTTAAAAAAAAAGTTGTTAAGCCTTTCTTTTGTTAATAATAAATTGTGTTCAGAATTCATTTCATCGTTAGCACACAATTTTATAATAAGCTCAGGATGGTCATCAAATATTTGTAGAAAGCAACGTCGCCCTTTTCGTTTTTGTACCCAACTGAAATGAGCGACTAAGTTCTCGCACTTTTTGTTTGATTTCCTTTCATACATTTAATTTTTTCCTGGTATTCCAGCAACTGTTGATGCTAGTAGCAAACATTACGTTCTGCCGAAACGCCAAAGGGAACAACCTTGAAATTTTATTCCTGCAGTAAAAAATAATATATTTTTAAACATTATTTTATAATCATGTATTATTTTCATAGCATTACGTTATTTTAAAAATAAATAATAAATTAATAAATCTTTCAACTATTAATGAATTTTGTAATCTTCGTTGAGACGTTTTAACCGTGTTCAAACTAATTTTGCATCATCTCTCAATTTATAAAAGAAATTGAGGAACAGCGATTTAAAAATATAAAAAAGAAACGAAATTATCGGATGAATGTATTACTATAGAAATTATGGATTGAGGTCTTCAGATATATAGTGACTTAGATATATGTATTGAAATGAACACACTGTATCTCAACACACGACACCGAGTAATAGCAGAGAAAAATTCATGAAATTATAATGTAAACTATAAGAAAGACACAAATTACTTTTAAAGAAAAATAAAAATCTCATTTCATAGTTATTTCATATCAAAATTAAAATATTATCATTCAAAATTTAACTAATACATTTTAATTGAGAAGCATGTCGGAAAAGAGAAAGTTTAGGATCGAAGTGGAAGCAAGAAAGCAAAAGAAAAATGCCACAAGAAAGGCCAATTTAACAATTTTACAATTAAATAAACGTTAAATAAATTAGTACAAAAGAAAATTCAAATATTATAGTATCAGAAAAACACATAGGCTAGAAGTTTATTATAAAAATTGTCATGCAGAATGTCATATAAAAATTTCTTGTAAATTAGTTTTAAGATGTATAAAATTTACTACGCAGTTACAAAATACAAATTACGCCGTAATTTAATTAAAATAAAATTACATCGCAATATGTTGGAGAAAGTGCGCAGTTAGAAAACAATATCATGGATACAAGTGACCAATAACAAAAGGACAAATCAGAAAATTTACCTTGTACCGGAGAACAACAGAGCATCGTTGGGAAGTAAACAAGTTGGAAAACAAGGAAGTTGGTCCGAGGGGTGCATATTATCCTGTAGCTCCCCAAATAACATCGTAGAACACCAAGAAGCAACCAACTCAGACACAAAAATCATCTTCAAGAGACGAGTACAGCTGTTAAACCACGACTAAAAGTGAGGTGAGAGTGACGATTGAACATTCCAATGCAGAGATTATGGAAAATGTAAGTTAAGCTAAGCATATTCTCCAAAACATAAATTAAAGTATTGCGAATTCGAAGTAAAAACATTTTGTGAAATTGAAAACTTCATTTCAAACCATAGACAATGTCAGTGGATAAAAATTAAAATGATATTTTTTGAACATTTCACAGTATAAGGATTAGTTTAGTTTCTGTCTTAATATAAGTGAGTTTGTTTCGTAAAACATTTGACACAGTATTAATTGGTTAACCAAACATTTTCTAAATCATGTTAGGTAGAGTTAAGAAATTTATCAGTTATTAAGTCATGTAAAAGTCCATAACAAATCTAGTTTCTGTTTCTTAAAATATTGTTCGAAATTTAAAGATGAATAATTAATAAATATCATATTGTGAAAATCGTTAAAAATTGCTTTCATTCAGTGCTTCTTACTCAAATCAATAGTAATAGTAAATTTGAATAATATTGAACCGCTTCTCTGAGATAAGAACTCATGCTAGTATTCTGAATAAGTGTTTTGAGGGACAGTGTAGTATTGATAACTAAACATTTCTATCTACACTGTAATAAAATGTACACTGTTAATGTTATTCATGCAAGGTAAAGCTGCCGGAGGAGAGATTAGCAAAACGAAGGTAAGAAAGTACAATTCGTTCAAATCTGTTATTGTAATAATTGCTTAATTTTATCATGAGAACCTGCATCCAATGAAAAATTTGATTTCAACACACACAAATTACATTCTACACAACAATAGGCGTCCAAACGAATATTTAATCATTACATACTACAAAAACAAATCATATACTATACTACATAACAAATACATAATAAACAAAATACACTAAATTAAATCAGACAAAAATTACAAAAATACAAAATTAAAAATAAATATTAAAATTATAGTATAGAAGAATACCTGGAAGAGTATTGTCTTAAATAGAAAGAGATGTTACTCTCAGATCTTAGAAATCTTTGTCATTATTCTCAATGTAAGACATTCTCTTATGTTGTAAAATAGGAATGTGGTCTAAGAGTAATGTTGGTGTTACTAGAAATTCTAATGCACGTCAGAAAAAATCCTGGCATCACAAGAACTGTCTAGGAATGTTAATTGACCTTTATTTATGGCTTTAATTGATTTCTTATAAGGAAGGAAAATTCACAATTTATCCAAAAAAATTTGGGAATAGATGAATCATGAAAAATTGAGTTGATATAGTAAAAAAAATTGTAAAATCTTTATAGTTTCCGAGAAAAAAATTATTGAACATTTACATCGTTGGGCGTCGCGTCATTGGAATGCATTCTATCTACGTTGTACACTGTGCGCAATGCGCTCTCTCTTCACGTAACCCCAGGCGATTGAGAATACTGAAATCCGATTTTAGTATTAACGTTATTGCGATAGTGTTTACATTAGTTTTTCATGATTCAAAAATGGCTTACGTGTATAGCAACTTGGAGTTGATGGACATTGTTTTAATTTATTGCGAAACAAGACAACAGTTGTGTTAGTTCATAGAAACTGGGTAAGACGGGCTCAAATGTGTTTACACGTCGCGTCGGTGGACAAAATTTTGAACAGTTGTTCACAGTAACATCAGGTATCACAAATTATTTTATTAATTGAAGCCACAAATTAATTTTATTAATTAATAACAACAATAACTGCAATTTTATTAATTTCTTTCCTTGGGAAATTTAGCCATGAAAATTAAATAATTCCCCATATTTTAAATTTTCACTACCGAAAACGGCGGTGACAACATTTTTAACATTAAGGCGATGTTTCGCATTGTATTAGCTATATCCTTCTGAATTACCCTGTATAGATTTCGCTCATGTTATATTTCTGCTATTTCCCTGGGGAAAATTAAAGTAAAATATGATTCGACTTTATCACTTGTACCAAACATTTGTCTTTGCCTCTATTTGCTCTTAGAATGTTATGAGAGGAAAGCTATTTGAATCCATTCCAAGATATCAGACCGATTATTTTAACTAATGGCAGTCACAGAAATATAAGCTTATGTTGCGTAGATGTATACATGGTGCTTCACATAAAATTAACCGGGATTGAAAAATTATTTTGTGGAACTTTTCCAAAGCAAATTGTAGATTTCTTTCGAAGGAACTTTAACAAGCTGTTTTTCCGTATCATGCTTCAGTTTTAAGCAAATTGTGTTCTGTACTTCTATAATTCAGTAGTATCGCAAAATCAAGTTAAAGATTTTTTAAATTCATAACAATATTTAATACAGAACCAATGAATTTGGTTCTTTAAAATAATAAAATATTATAAATCAGAATTCATAACTATCATAAATACTAAATATACAATACAACTTAGTGGACAGAAAATCGAAATAAGTTCAGTATAAATGTCTGATGTCATATTTGAAATAGGTATTTAATTGTTAAATTGTTCAAGGAACAATAAATGACCGTTATACTAAATATAATGTATCCTGAAAGATGGATTAGAACAAACGGACTGCCGTGGTGGCCAGCTCGGTCGCCAGATCTAACATCAACATTTTAAAATATAGGTAAATTCACTGTTTTACGTGATAAGTCGAAAAGGTTTGAGTTGGTAAAATCTCTATTGGAATTTTATTATTTTAATTTCATATATTAGTGAAATGTCTAATCGATCTAATACCTATTGTTTTATAATTTGTTTTATAGCACGATAAACCGCTAATCTTTCCGAGATTAATAGTGCTTTCAGTAACACTTTGATGTTTATGTCATAATAATATCGCGAAGTTATATTTCAATTTGCCGGGGCAGTTCTTTGAAGATTCGAAAACTTCGCAGAAGTACCACTGAACTGCACAATAAGTTATGCACATATACATTCCGCACACTGTGCTGCCTATAAAGCATGAATTGTGTACGATTTAGCGAGTGGAACTAACGTTAACTTTCGTCATAACGACTGTACTTCGAAACACTTTAACATCGCAAGTTTGATATATGCCGTCCCGAGCAAACTAATTTCATGGAAATGCAACTAAATCACAGGCACTTTGATGTTATTATTTTAAAGCAGTTTAACCGATATATATTGACACTTTTATTGTAGTGATCGTATTTCGAGACACTTTAACGTAGCAAGTTTGATATAGTTCCAGGAAAGCGAAATTAATAGAAATATCATACACGCTATACAGAATATTATTATTTTGAAGTAATTTCTGTAACAGATAGATACTGATACTTTTCTATGTACAACATAGCAACTAGATCGATGTGTTTCCAGTTTTGTTAAGGCCCTTTATTAGTATCAACAATTATGCTTTAATTCATATTTCATGAAAGCCAACCATGTTCTAACACGGTCAATTTTTATTCTATAAATAAGGAGTGCCCATATTTGTAATAAATAATAATTTAATTTAAACTAAACCTATTTTCAAAATGCATAAATTTGCAGTTATAATACGTAGATGTGGCAATAATTAAATATATAAAACTCTATTTAGAATATCAGCCTGGCAACTATGTCGTCAATTGTTGTTGGTAGAAGTGAGTACAGAGATAAGCTAAACCTGTCCACCAAGGGAGGTGGTTTTCAGCAAAACATTTTTGTACGGCATTTTTAAAGAATAGGTTATACAAAAAAAAAATGAACCTCGAACTAAAAGGTACAAAAATAGCAATACCGGAAGTCAGGAAAATTTTTGATTTTCTGAAAATTTTGGCCCAGTTTTTAGTGATTTACTACAGTAGTGACACCGTACGTCTCTGCTGATACAGGCAATTTTTAGCAATTGTGTCGTCTGAAAATTATGCTTAATGCAAAAGTTTATAAATAATTACTTGTATTCTGGAATTGAATATTATTTTTTGTCGATAAGATCATTAATTCCTGTACGGCAACCACTTTTTTGATAAAATATAACCAAAAAATATCGTACTAAATCATGGCCGGTTATAATTAATGCTACAAATTAAAAATTCGTATTAAAAAACAAAGAAATAAATTGTGAAAATTTCGGCATGGCCAAAAATGTCATTATTTTATAAAATAGAATTAAAATGAGTGAATTTGATGTTGGTTCAAATCACCCCCCATACGCTACTTACAAATAGAGGGTTGCACCCTGTATTCCTAACCCCTGTATAAGCAAGTACGAACGGCGTCTCTTTAAAACTTATCTATGTATCGATCCGAAACTTTTCATAAATTCAAAAATTTTCCTGGCTTCCGGTATTGCTATTTTTATGCGGCATTAGTTCGATGTTAATTTTTTTTTGTATAACCTATATACTTTAGCTTTAGGTTTAGCTTATACTCGTATGTGGTAATATTGATTTATAAGTAATTCATGCTGGGTCAAATGACCCCTTGAAAATTTTCGATGGGCTTGTTGTCTATAACATTAATTTTTACTGCTGCTAGCGCGTTTATTACATGAACTATCACTTTTTGTAAAACTTTTTGGAAATAAAAGTTTAACCCTTTCATTAATTGTCTCTAAAATTCCGGTTTGATACGTCCAATTAACAATTGACATTATCAAATAAAAGTTATATTGGGAACGAAGAGGCGTAGGTAACTTCTCTTTTTATTACCATAAAGCTCCAAGTAAAAAGAGTGAATTCCCGAGCGGCTTTTGCATGACTCTGAGACAATTTATTTATAACGCTGTTTTGCACGTCCTACTTAGTTAGATATAAAGGACAACTTAATTTCAACTTTTTGAAATTTTTCTTCTTCGAAACATATTCACGGTCAATCGAATCGGCCTTTAGTACACCTGTTGATCATTGGATTGACCGTCTTTTTCATAAATTTCATCAACACCCATTGCTTTTTGCAATGATAACGCGCAATTTTCGAAAATTGATTTTTCCGCGTTCGACCTTAAGTTAACAAATACATTGCCTACAACACAATTAGTTATTACTAATTTTCTGATAGGTCGGATAGATTTTCATGGGCAGTAAAAAAGTGTAAAAACACGTAATTTTACCACCTATTTGGAATTTGAGAACTTAACG
This sequence comes from Anoplophora glabripennis, assembly GCF_000390285.2. Taxonomy (NCBI): domain Eukaryota; kingdom Metazoa; phylum Arthropoda; class Insecta; order Coleoptera; family Cerambycidae; genus Anoplophora; species Anoplophora glabripennis. The sequence continues at coordinate 106,853 of NW_019416834.1, forward strand.
TCACTTCTTTCGAGTTAATTTTTTGATATTATCATTCTACATACCCCCTAACTATGTATGCAGCAAATTTATCTTTTTAGATTTTTGATGCCTTAATAAGGTGTTAATTTGCTCCTATAGCAATTTTGGTATATAAAAAAGCTATTAGAACATTCTAATACTAAAATTATACGACAATTTCTTCTATACGACAAACTTCTATAAAAGTTTAAAGGGTAATAGCTGCTTCCTTGTTTGTTATAATGTTATATAAGCACATATTGGTCAATTGGTAAAGCTTTAATATAATATATTGATTGCACTATTAATGTTCTATAATATTATCATTTAAATAGACTATATGACTAAATTATAAATTATTTTAGCTTTTTAAGGTAAACAATATCACAACGAACTTTAAAAAAGAATCTAGGTACAAAAGGGTTTTATTACAGCTGTAAGCAGAATAGTTAAACAGTTTCTTCTCAACTAAAAAGCTATTTTTCAGAGATAGAGCAATATATATATTGTACTTATAAAACAACTATATAGTAAAGCTTTCAAAGACATAAAAATATATATGGAGAGATTGTCCCTAACCTAAAAATCAGTGAATCAGAAGGTTTGTTTGTAGTAATAAGTAAATGCCGTTACAATTTGTTTTTATGTATTTTTAACGTAATACATATTTTGATAACTTTCATGGGATATTTTGATTTAATCGGGGACATGCAGTAATTTTTATATCGAAAATCAAGCGATATTCGAAAAAGTGAGCTGACAGGTTTTTCAGGAAAACACTGGAATTATTAATTTTAATCGTATTACATTCAAATAAGCTCTTTATTATTTCAAACAAACCTGCCGAGTTTCATTAAAATCGCTGAAAGTGTGGTTTGTTTATACGATACGTCGTTGCTTTTACAGTCACTGCAAAATTATTTTGTGCTGCAAACAACAACATTAAATACTGTAACACTGTTTACTGATTATAATAATTTAATTAATTATTAAATACAATTAACACTAACTGATAATGATTTCATCTTTAGTCATCCATTCACATCTCATCTAGAATGTATTCGTTGTTTGTGACCCATAAGCGGCTGATTTGCCCATATATGATTATGCTAACTTGTGACTTTGTGACAGTACTTCGTACATTTGTACTCTACTAACAGTGCTATTAGTTGAAAGTGTTTTATCATTCAAAACCTTCAGAGTTTCTTTCAGAACATTTTAAAATACAAGAAAGCACTTACAATGTCTATTGGCCGTACCATCTACCCATCATACTTACATTCTACTTTACTATTTGTTGCCTAATTAAAAAAAAACTTTTCTTTTGANTAAGTATTGTATGCACAGCTTTTATAAAATGGTTTTATAAGTTGCGCCTATTTTGGATTTATAAATGCTGAATAACTGAATAACTGTTCTCATCATCTTTTAATAGAGCTTTTACCTGTGGGAGAGTGGTTATATAGATATTCTTAAAGCTATTATAAACTTATTTGTGCTACTTGGGCCTTCATAAAGTGCAATAAAATGTCTACTAATCATTTTTTCAAATTTCCAGGGTTTATGATCTAATTCGACTGAGATAACATTACATTACAATACGGCCCATTCGTTACAAAACCTTTCTACCTATATTCAGTTTATGTATTTATTGAAGAACGAATAGTCTAGCTATGATATATTTTACAGCCATATCTGTCGCCGTAAAAATTTTTTCCACTTTTTATGTTACAAACGCGTGACATGAGCCCGCAAACTTAATGGATGACCGTAAACGTATAAAATTCAAATAAATATTTAAATTGTTTTTTGTTCCCATACCTCAAGTCGTTTTATTACGCTGATGCCGAGTTTTATTTACAGTACTGGCGTCCACGATGGTACGACGCGGCAATAATATTATTTCTCGGTTGCATCTGCGTGTCCGTAAGTGATGGAGACGGCAATGTGCTGCACATCGGCGGCATCTTCCCCATCGCGGGTGAGGGCGGCTGGCAGGGCGGCCAGGCCTGTATGCCGGCCGCCAACCTTGCCCTCGAGGACGTCAACGCCAGGCGGGACCTGCTGCCCGGCTACGTGCTCAAGCTGCACAGCAACGACAGCGAGGTGAGTACAGTTTTGATCGGCATGTCTATGAAAATCATGCTTTGACAACTAGTCTGTTCTTTATACAGGGTGTTCGGGAAAATGTGAGAAATCTCTCGGATGCAGATAGAACATGAGAAAATAAGATGACAAGTTCCTATAAAATTTTTTCGTACAGTCCCTCCCTACGGGGATATGTGTCACTAAAGGACGCCGCTGGAGATCAATTTTTCTTGAATAACTTTTAAAGTACTTGATATAATTTAATAAAAATTTTATGTGATGCACACCAGTAAGGACCTCTTAAAATAGTGTCCTTGAAACATAGTTAACTTTTTTAGTTTACCAGGGGCGGGCTAAGCTTTACAACTTAATGCCTAAATTTTTAACATCCTGTATGATAAAGACTTTAAGATAATAAATCTGGGTAGCTTCAACCTTAGACTAAAAAAAGGTACTCTTGTTTATTGACGATAAAATGAACCGTTTACGAGAAAAAGGATAATAAACGAATTCATGTTTTATTTTTAATAAAAAGGACCATGATTTCAATTTTTTTCTCGACAACACAGTGACATCGCTAATACATTGATCCCATACTTCGTTATTAATTTACCGATTTTTGGATTTCGTGGTGAATTTAATTGTGAATTAATTCGAAAAATTTCAAGGAATTTGAAGGTCATTGTGTTTTGCAAGTATCCCAAAATGAATACTGTCACTGTGTAGGTACAGTACTTACAATTAGACACAATGCGAGAAGTAAAATTCCAACGTGTGGGGGCTGAAGTGGATAATCGATCAATCAACCCAGTTAGGATATAATTATGTAGATTACTGTAATAGTTCATCCTGTATAGTTTAGCTAAAACGGGATTAATTTTTGCACTATAGTCTATCAGTTCTAAAAATACCCCTTTGTTTACCGAGTCACTTTTTTTATTATGTCCACGAAGAGAAAGGTTACATGTACCACATAGTTTTAAAATATTTAAAATTTTTGAAACAAGCAATCGATTTTTCTTAACTGTTTCGTTATGACTATTTACTATTTATTTGTACTGCATAAGCACTATTTAAACAAGAAGCAATATTTACTGTTCCTAAAAGTAAAAAACTCACCAACTTATTTTTGTGTTTAGGAGAATTTTCATGTTTCTTAATTTTAATTTATAAATGTTTCAAGTCAGAAACTCCAGTTTTCGTCCAGTTTTCTTCGCCTCCTCCAAACAATAAACATACAAAACAAAAAAATCTATTTGTTTGGTCACAACCACACAACCACAGGGTCTTATCATAAATGTTTTTATCAAATTTGCGAAAGCAGGCCCACTTTTTGCACTCTTTCTGCACCTCAACTAAATTCAACACTGGCGTTGGACGTCCGTTATTTTTCAATTCGACTTTTTCCTCTAAACTTAAATTACTAATAACAAGTTTTTTTATTTCACAAACCCTCATTTTAAACTTAAACTTATAAAATATAATGTCTTAAAAAGCGCCAAAGCAAAAACAAAACACATATAACCACACTTCAGTGATACGGGTTACTGCCTCATGGAGTCCCAAAACAAAGTGCGCGAGCGCGCGAGCCTATCGTTGCCTATCCCCTCCACGTGCCAATTTGTCCAATCATATGTAAAAATATGCTTGCACGATGTACTCAGATTTCACGGTCCGCGATGGAGTGGAAATTGCGCGCGCGGTTAAACATAACTCTTTGATACGATCATAGATGGCAGATGGCATTAATCTGAGCTACGTTCACGGAGTACATGCACTTTATGCAACCAACCTAACATCCAAGAGATATAGAATGCATGCTATTTAGATTTCTTATTGATTTAAATAAATACCTACATTATTTTAAGTTTATAGTTTGAAAATATCTGGGGGGGGGCGGAGTCCCAGAGTCCTCCTTCACGAGCCGCCACTGGTCTTGCGTCTTTCAATGCTTTACAAGCCAGAAGGTTATATCACGACAGATTTCCTAATCTTGCCCTGCCAAACTAGAAGACATTTCAACGAGTTGACCAATGTCTAAGGGAGAATGGTGGGCGATTCCAGTTAATAATGCATATTATTGACTTTCTTTTTATTTGTAGGAAAATTTAGAAAGAAATAGTACTGATGCTGGTCTGAGAAGAACCGTACGTACGCCGCAATTAGAGAAAAATATTTTAATTGCTGTAGAAGATACTCCATCAACGAACATTCGAAAATTATCAGCACAGTTTAATACATTGAAAACAATAGTACATGTTCTTCAAGAACAGCTATTATATCCATACCATTTGTAAAAAATACATGAACGGATTCCAGAAGATTTTCCTCGTAGAATGCAGTTTACAAACTGGCTATTAGATCATCAACGAAATAATGTAAACTTCATTGGCACTATTCTTTTCACGGATGAAGCAAGGTTTACCAAAAATGGTATCACCAATTTACACAACACACATGTATGGACTGATGAAAATCCTCATGCCACTATTGTTTCGCATCATCAACATCAGTTCCAATCAATTAACATCTTGGCAGGAATCATTGGCAATTTTTTTATTGAACCATTCGTATTGCCGGAACGATTGAATGTACAACTTTATTTGGAGTTCCTTCAGAACGCTTTTCAAGACTTAATAGAACACTTACCAATTGAAACCCGCCGAAACATGTACTTCATGCACGATGGGGCACCAATTCATTTCAGCGTTGGTATGCGGGAGCACCTGAATAACGTCTATCCAAACCGTTGGATAGGTAGAGGAGGACCTATTGCTTGGCCTCCTCGCTCTCCCGACCTAACGCCTCTGAATTTTAACCTGTGGGGACACCTGAAACAATTGGTGTATTCCACTCAGGTCGACACAAGGGAGGAACTTCGACAAGAGATTCACGTTTCATTGTGATGTGATAAGGAACAATGGGTTATTGAAGCGGGTATAGCAGTCCTCAATTCGTCGTGCCCGCAAGTGTGTGTTATGAAGTTTTTCAATAATTTCGCTAAATTCTGGAACACCACTGCGTTTTTTAAATTTTGTATTTTTTCGTATTAAACATCTTAAAATTAAACTTTCCTGTTGTTTTAATGACTTTCATATCGCACTTTGTTGTCGAGAAATAAAAAAAGAAATCATGGCCCTTTTTATTAAAAATAAAACATAAATTCGTTTATTATTCTTTTTCTCGTAAACGTTAATTTTATCGACAATAAATAAGAGTACCTTTTTTAGTCTAAGGTTAAAGCTACCCAGATTTATTATTTTAAAGTCTTTATCATACAGGGTGTTAAAAAAGTAAGTATTAAGTTGTAAAGCTTAGCCCGTCCCTGCTAAACTAAAAAAGCTAAATATGTTTCAAGGACACTATTTTAAGAGGTCCTTACTAGTGTCCATCACATAACATTTTTATTAAATTATATTAAGTACGTCAAAAGTTATTCAAGAAAAACTGATTTCCAGCGGCGTCGTTCAAGGACACATATCTCCGTAGGTACGAAAAAATTTTATAGGAACTTATTATTTCATATTCTATCTACACGCGAGAGATTTCCCACATTTTCCCGCATTTTCCTGTAGAATAGTACGTTCGGATAATAAAACGAGTTGGTTCTAAGAAAATGGTTGCTATGAATGTATGTCCTGAATGGTCTAGTTCCGGGTTACAGGGTGTTAAATTTAAGTTAAAAATAAAAATAATAATTATTATTTTCTTTACACACCTAGCTGAAACCGGAAGAGATAATTTATTGAAATTTAGAACATTATAGTGGTTAGTAGAAAATTTTATTTCTGACCTATCAAATAATTTTTTATGTAACAGTGTATTTATTGGAAAAAGTATTATAAAGGATCAGTTACGTAACATTCTGCTTCCTTTTTCGCACTTTCATGTAGAACAATATGGAAAATACTACAGTTTTAGGAATTTTTTTTGTAAATTCAAATAAATATACTTCTAGAAAAATAACTGACGGTTGCACTTCAAAGATATAAACCAAACTTTTGTATTTTTTAAAATAGAACATTTGTCGTTTTTTTGATTTCTAAATTAATATTTTTCAAAATTCAAAATAGATCTGCGACATAAATTGAAAACAACTCTTTTCAAAAAAAATATAGACATCTTGTAAAAAATACAATTTTAAATATAATGTAACTAAAAATCAGAAATAAACAAAAATTCATAGGCGTAAAAATTTTAATTTTTAGAGGGTTACTATCCTTCAGAAAATTAAAAGTTCCTACAATGGTTTCTTCCAGCGACAAATTTCTATAATTCTTTTTACGACACGAAGTAGGTGGTGGTAGGTACTGAAGTTATTTGCGACTATTCATTGAAGTATGTCGTAGACTTATTTCAAATTAAAAATAATAACTGAGAAATGGCTTATTTTCCAAATAAAAGGAACATATCCTTTTTCTTACAAATGTCAACCAAAATTAAAATCGCTTATTCAATTTTAAAAATATTCAGTGACATCGAAAGGATTTTTTATCTATAATTAGTCACTAGCTCAAGTTTCATCAATCTACTACAAGCATCTTCAGAGATATTTAAAAAAGCTATGATAATTTTATGTCAGCATCTTATATCTCGAAAGTAAAGTAATTCCAGATTTCCATATCCACATACACGTTTATAAGAACATTTTTTATTAATTTGTGACTGAGAACCCGTAATCAATGTTTAGCAAAGCACCTCATTATCACCCGGTACACTGATACATTCATAAGAATGTCCATATTTAAGCAACTTATTTTATTTACCTAAATCTTTCACTATATGGTGTTCATCTTTGCGACTAGGATTGTTTTAATTTTGCCCGGATCAGTCGACGATGGTCCGACACTTACAGGACGTCACTATTTCAATTACAATTTCTATCCGACGGGCGAATGATTGATTGAGCTCGCAGTTAGGAGGCGGCTCCGTCGATCTAATCGGTTAACGGGAAAGTTTTAAATTAACTATAATCATGGGAAGTGCAGTTACTTCTGCGAGTGGGAAGATTTACGGACGAAGCGAGGGTAGTTGGGGCGCTTGTCACTGTATTTTGTTAGATCTAAATCACACCTAAAATAATATTGTAGTAACAGTTTGTACACGCTGGAACAGGCTTCAAATAAGGATTGCTTCTTCACAATATACAAAAAACCAAGAGTAACATCTTCTGGGTGAAACATAACTATGTGTTACATGTTAAGTGGTTACTGCTACTTAAAGCCTAGGCCTTCAAACTAGTATATGTTTGGTGGTTCTGCTGACGAAGGATCTTAACTTTATTTTTACTAGATATTGCGGGTGTAATTTAATCCTGGTCGGGACATTAGTCCGTAGAGTCCTTGTTTCTCATAATACTCGTATTATTAGTTATTGATGATTCTGCTCTTCAAAATGAACAAAAAGACTAACTCAGAATTACAAATTCAACATAGCGGAATCAATATAGCGGATTCAATATGGCGAACTATCGTATTCGTGATCAGCAACCCCCAAAACACTCCAGGATCTAATTCGGAATTAATTTGTTGATTTTTCGAAAATCTCGTCCGCCATATTGGATGTGCCATGTTGAATTTTGCAATTCTGAATTCAAATTCGTGATTAGCGAACCTAAAAACCCCTACAGACCAAATTTTTTATGATTCTATTCATTTCTTGCAAACCTCAATTTCTGGTCGATTTTTTTGAGGTTAGAAAAAAATGCGGTGTGCTCTAAAGGTGGACTTGTATTCAGCGAGCCTAATTACATATAGCTATGCTAAAAAATGCGAAAAATAATTTTTTTTTCTCATACTTCATCTATTTTTGCTATTTTTGACCTATATTTTGAGGTTAGAAACAAACGTGACGTGTTAGCGCAATTCTGACAGTAATTTACTGTAATGTATCATGTGAAAATCGACGTATCATTCCCTCTAGATTCAAACAGTTCCCAATATGTTCCTATTTTTTCATATAAGTAAAAAGTTAATTATTATTTTTTTTTGTGTATGGTTTAATATAGATAATATAAGATAAATTCCAACTTTATATTCACCCTGTATAAAAACTGAATCGTGCAACTGATTAAAAACTGTGGTTCACATCTCATTTCTGTACCTAATGAGAAAAATCACTCTCAACATCGCTTTTACATCCTATATAATGCTCGAGTGTAATCAACTTCTGCATTATTAAAGTATATTCCTTGATTAAAAGAAGTAAATTTTTAAATATTCCATTAATCAGCGGTGGTATAATACATCAACTTGTATCAAAAGCAGCGTTAAATCTGCAATCTTAATTTAATTTTCGTCTCAGTTCTTACAGTTTTTCTGTATATTTTGTGTAAATTTGGCTTACCAGTATTCCACTATCTGTTTGATTATAATTTATTAAATTTAGACGTTTATCAAATCATTTGTAACCGCAAAATAGTCGTTAAATGCCCTAAATTGTTTTTACGATTAAACAAATCATTTTTCAGTTGAATCTGGAATCACACCGGCCGAATTCAATACACGGAAACGCGTATCCAATATTTACGGTCGAACGATCGCCTCTATTACGTTGTCAACTGCCTAGGATGTATTTACCAGGTTGTCAGTCAACACCAGACGCCGCAGAAACAATGTATTTTTTTGAAAGCAAGATAAACGGTAAAATATTTTAATATTTTGTAAATGTTCGTTATATTACTCGAAACAGCACATACAGTCAGTTATATTCGGTTATAGCTAAGAAAATACAAAGTCCACGTCCAAAGACTTTGATGTGTTTTTTGAAATTTTCACTCCGTTAGTGTGAATACAACTAAAACTTTATGAGGGAAACTATTGGAACAGAACTCAGCGACTTTTACTCAAATCCGAGTTTCTGCTATCAAGTGAGTGGATTTTGATTCTATTCTGAGTATGTAATTAAGAGTTGACTTTTTCCTCTAATATGATTTAAATTTAACTATTATTGAGTAACTTTGTAATTTGAAAATTAACAGGGGGGAGGGGGGCAGTGGAGTGGTTTTGCACCACTTTATATTCTCTTTAAATTTAAGTCATAAACTACTAAGCTGCCACAGTGGTTTCTACACAGATCTATTTTAAAGACAATATTTTAGGTCTTGATTAAAGGAATCGAGACCCAATATACATACATATAATTGTTTTAATTATTGTAATCAAACCACTGCATTTAAACATAATTTTCACCAAAATAACCGGCTCAGCGGACACTTGTCCAGCACCACACACCATACACCACGCCACGAGATAACCTAATGGGGACGATGGGAATAGACAAAGACAATGCACGACAACCATAGAATGGGATGGGGTTACTCAATAATGAGGACATTTACTCAAATTTAGGTACAAGTGCACCAAATACGAGTTTATCGGCAATATTTATTTAACGGGTACCTAAATTTGAGTGAAAGTACTCAGGTTTAGGTAAAATATTATCGCAAATGAGAAAAAATATCCAAATGCTCAGTATTGAGTGAAACTATTACAACAGAAATGAATGACTTTTGATTCTATTCTGAGTATGTAGCTTTCACCCACACCATTTTTATGGGAAAATAATGTGGATTCTAGGAGTCATATTTTGTGTCTCGTAATAGTTTAAAAGCAATTTTTGTCTAAAAATATTTGATAATACTTTAGGTGACGCACTTTAACGATATTATATAGCGGTGAAAGGGGAATGACTTGCGTTTAGAAAGGCCCCTTAAATCTTCCCAAGTAAATCTGAGTCGGTGTAATTTGGTTCCTCCCCTTTGCCGGTTTCCAAATAGTTTCATTATTTGTGCGGCCATGTTAATGTTTGAGTTTCCATTGTCTGACCTTGTTGTCTGAATTCTGTTTCATGTATATGAATGGGATGGAACTTTTAATGAAATGAATATGTAGGAGCAAATAACGACGAAAAATTTTCTGGCGCTTTTAAAATTCAAATGAGGTAAATTGATTTCCACTTTCGGCTTTATAAATATGCATTGATGGCGGATTATGTTCGGTAAACATTAGGATATATCATTTTTAGGTTTGTTTAAGGCTAACGATTATATAATTGTTAATCCGAATACAACAACTTTCCTTTAATAACATAAGTACTATTTTTGAGTATAGAAAACATTATTAAATGTTAGTCAGAATCAGAAGTACAGGTATGTAATAATTATCCAAAATAAAATGAAATGTTTAAATAATTAATAAAAAAAAACACAAACCTGGTATGTTTCCATTCTCAAATCGTTCAGAGGAACATCCTATATTCTTGCTGTTGTTCAAAAAACAGTATAAGAACACAAATAAGAGCAGTAAGACAATGCGTAAAAAAGTGAATAATATTCCATTTGAAGGAAGAGGGTACGACTATTGTAAACGACTTCTGCAATTTAGTTGGCAATGGCAATACATAAAATACATTTTCATGTATGCAAGAAGTCATTTGTTTCTGTCGCACGCATATGTGACTGATTTATGATATATAATTTGCGAAATGTTTTATTGGATTCTATTTATATATTTTTATTTAGCCGTTCGTGCCGTTTGTCTTCTGAAAAACATTCTCATCACCCAATATAGTGAAAATCAATATGTTTTATTCACAACCAGCATGAGGACATAAAGATATGTCAGTATCGACCTCTTCATAAAGACTTCCTGTGATGTACATATTTTCTATTCATAATTAAATTGTTTAAAAAAATACAAATGTTATTTAATTTTAAAGGCACTGGAAACACATTATTAGCATTCACATGTTTCTACTAAAGGTATTAAGAAGGCTCTATAGCAAATAAGCAAACAGAAATATTCATAAAGACTTCCTGTGATGTACATATAAATTTTTCTATTCATAATTAAACTGTTTAAAAAAATACAAATGTTATTTAATTTTAAAGGCACTGGAAACACATTATTAGCATTCACATGTTTCTACTAAATGTATTAAGAAGGCTCTATAGCAAATAGGCAACCAGAAATATATTTTTATAGATTTTATTACACAGTTTGTCTAAATCTGAATTAATGCACAAACAACAGACTTTAAAATGAACTTAGTTTGAAACTCAAATTAGTTTTTGGTGTAAAGAAATTTACGATGTCGTTTGTTCAAAAACTGTGTAATAAAATCTATAAAAATGTATTGCTGGTTGCCTATTTGCTATAGAGCCCTTTTATGCTAATTCAAACAAATTCAAAAAAATCTTATCAAATGTAGTCAAACAATGTTCTACGACAACAGATATTGAAAATACATTCAATCTCACATACAAGAATGCTAACTGCTGATATTGCGGGCAACAACTACTCCATGAGCTACATGCCCCCACCTCGTATTACACGACGCTAATACTCATTAAACAGTTTTTTTCAAAATCATCTTATTTCTTGATTTTAATCTAAAGGTCCACGGCAGATTGGCGCTAGGGACTAGATACATATACCTGCGAGCGACTCCACACCAGGACTTTTCAGCGAATGCTCACCCCGACACCATTTCTTTTCAGTACACTTTGTTTTCAGTAAAAAAATACTTTTATTTTACCGTTGAGAGAGTTTTATTTTGCTGCACACCCAAAGGAACCCTCAGATATATGTATATTAAAATAATTTTTATTCATTGCTCTGCTTTTAAGCATGAGGATTATTCGAATAATGATTGTAATTCTTCACCCTAAGATATGGAATGTCAGCAAACTACATAGTAACTGACTGGAACTGGGCTCTAAAATTCCTTGCCACTTAACCTTAACCTTTAACCTTGGCTTAGACCTCGACTTGTAACATCTGATTCGAGGGGAGAATATTCGATTAAGATCGCACTTGAGAATAATTCGGAAGCTAGGGAAAAAATCACCAGTTTTGGTACAGACGTAATGTGCTTTATCAGATAATAATTTTTCTGAACAAGAGTTTATAGTCGTAGTGGCATCAGGAATTCGATAGGCTTCAATACGCCTTTGCATCTGTTAACTTAGTACAGGACTTTTATCGCTTATAGGTACCAAGGTTTATGAAATATTAACAAATGTAAAAAAAAATTATCGTTAAATAACATTAATAATATTCCTTTTTAAAATTTTATATATGTATATTGTACATCATAAATTGAATTTTGTTACTCATGTTGAGCAAGCATATCTAAAGGTCTACAAAAATTGGGCTTTATTAGGAAATATTTTTAAATTTTGGGAATGTGTTTACCTTTCTTAATTTCAATTAAATGACTATAAGTCGGATTGTATAACATAAATTATTTAGAAAACTAATTATACGTATCAAGGGACTGTGGAGGAACTTAAAAGCAGGAGCAATATTTACAAAATATTATATTTATTAATTTTTACAATTATTAATCATTAAATGTCTAATTATGTTTTTAAAACTATGGTATATATTAATTAATTTCAAGTGCAAATATATTTAAAATTTTGAAAGAAGATAGAACATATATTTTTAAAAATAAGATGATTTTAATATAAAAATATGTTATTAAATTGTTTAAGGGCAGTTTTAGTTTATCACTTTTGTACATCCGTAAAATGCACTGGTGGATAAAATTTATTGTACATTATAATACGGTTTCCCTGATAAAAATTATGACTACTTGAAAGATAAGATATATAGTAATTGAAACAATTAATGAATCATATAAACCAAGTATAAGTTTTCTATTTAAAATATCTTTTAGAAGGTAGAATTGTTCACTTTTTATTTTTTATCGAAATTAATATATTCGTTCTATTTTAAATGTTAGTCAACTATAATTTAATAGTATATTATTCAACGAGCGTATAATGATGGGTATTATTCACGAGGTGAAGTTTACGGCCACGAGCCGCAGGCGAGGGGCCTAAATCACAGAGTGAATAATACCCATTATACGGGAGTAGAATACTATACTTTATCCACGACTACTAAATATTTTTGTTGAAGTTTTTTTTGAAATGTTTCGAAAAACATGGTTTGTTAAGAAACAGATATACGACTCGCACAAATGAAGTCGCTGATGGCTCAGTGTAGATGCTCTTTCCCTTCCAACCGCGGGTCCCGGGTTCGAATCCGGTCTAGGAAAATTCACTTTTTTAATTTTTTTTTATATGTACAGCACTGAATTGAAAATATTTAGTGGTTTACACGATAAAATTTTAAAAACGGATTGTTTGTAGCAGAACAATATAATATTATAGCTAAATTAAGGAAGCATCTGACAGTAGTGATTAATGACTCATTAATCACTGCCGTGATTAATGGGTATTATTAAGGTCGAGCAAACAGACGTATAATGGGTACATTATATAATAGTCGTGGATAAAAATATTTAATTGGGTTAGTTTTAATAAATTGCAAACAATTATATTTATGGAATTCAAATCATATTAAACTGTAAATCTTTAACTGATTTTTTATAAACGGATACGCAGATGTAACACAGAAGGTTACATATTTTGTTTTACCACAGGCAATATAGCTTATAGCCATGGCTATTTTGTCTGTGGTTTTACTTACATATTTTGACTTAAAATATTCATTTTTACTAGTTAGAAATTATAGTTATTCATGCCTGAGATACTTCATCAAATCTAAAAAACCTAGATCATTCATATACATTACAAATAAAATAGGGCCTTATACAGTGCCTGGAGAACTTCCATGATTAAGTTACCGAAAATTATATATCTTTACTATTTATACATGTAAGAGGTAATTCTTAAAAATGTTTTAGAGGTATTTAAAAATATGGAAACATATTTTTTATTTTTATTGGAGATTAATTCATTAATTGTGTCTTCTGCATTAACATATTTTTTAATGTCATACTGGTTTTTACTTTATTATTCTCATTAACACATTTAAAAAAAATCTTAATAAAATTATTGATGAATGTTGTAGGTCTATATAGTTTGTTATTATGCTTTAACATCTGATTTTACAATTGGTATGGTTATTGATTTTCTAAAACCTGCAGAAACATCTTCAGAGATAAAAGACAAGTTGATGAATCTGCCGAAGTTCATTACAAGAATTAGCCAAAAAATCGTACGCCATTGGTTTTTTAAATAGTTGTAAATGTTTTTAAAATGTACAATCAATTTGTGGCAATAAACTAAAGTAAAGTATTTGTAAAATATACTGGTCTTTAGATAATTGTGAAATCAAATGGGAATTAAAATTAGAAGATACTTAAGTACCTACGTTGCTATTTACCATTTTCTATTGATTGCTAAATATGTAACAATAAATTCAATACCTAATATTTTTGAGATATTTCAAAACATTATACAACATCACAAGAAATGTTTAAAATACTGTCCTTGCTAATGCTATTCCGCATTAATATATTTTTTAATGTCAAACTCGTTTTTGCTTTATTATTGTCATTAACAGAGTTAAAATAAATCTTAAAAAAATTATTGATGATTGTTGTAGATCTATAGTTTGTTGTAAAATTGACATAGTTATTGATTTTCTAAAACCTGCAGGAACATCTTCATATATAAAAGACATGTTGATGAATCTGCCGAAATTAATTACAAGAATTAAAAAAAAAGATTACATATACAAAGTTGTAGGGCTTTCCATATACTATATTGCGGAAAAGAAACAAATGAATGTAAAAAAGTGTAGAAATAAAGCTAATTTCATTTTTTTCATTAGAACACCCTTTATATTTTGACCTATTTGGGTAGAGAGCCTTTTAGGACAACAATGATTAGATAGGTGTATCTCATACTAAGGAAAATATGGCCAACGGAGTAAACCATGAATAATAAAAACCAACTGATCTACATATGCTTATGCTGCAACCACTACTACTGGCCATCATTAGCACTGGCAAGCAACATAATAAGACATTCTCAATTATAATGTAAATATAGTTTATAATTCTGAAGTTTCCAATAAAGACAGTTTCAGAAATTTCAGTAAAACTATATAAAAAAATTAATTTATGTCACTTTATACTCCATTAGTACATTAAAACATCTAGAAACATGTTAACAAATTACGGCCTGGGACAGTCCTACAAACTGAGAGATGTTCAAAATTTCCGGTACCTGATAGACCCTTCTGATAAATAAACGAGAAGGAGCACCTTTTCCGGAATCGGGCCCGAGTCTTAAGACAGCGACGTGTAATTAACAACTCGAAAAGAGGATTAATTCTTATAAAATGAAGTAAGGGACATATTAATCTTTTAAAAGCAGCTTGTAATTAGTTTCCGAGACGAGGCAAACAAAGTTCTTTCATAAAATATGCACTGCTCGAAAGAATATTTGAGCTCCAAGTTGTATTTCGTTTTATTTACTTGTGTTCATTAAAATTCTAGAATTAAGAGTGAAAAATTAAGTGCAGCACTTGATGGAAGTTTGAAACTAAACTACATCAGAATTTAGTTATTGGGAAACTGGAGAGGGATGTTTTACAAGTTTTAACTAAAGGACTTTGCAGTTTGACGTGGTATTAACTCTAAGAATTTCGTGGAGACCCTCGGTGTCATGTGGGGCGGACCCGATATTACTTCCTTTGATCAACTTGAGGCAGGCCAAGTGTTTATCGGCTGTTCTGCATGCCAGTTTGGATTCCCGAAATTTGTAAATGAAATTTTTGGGCTCGTTTGAGGGAAAAAAGTAAATATTCTAAACTATGATCGATTACTGCGAAACTCTATTTCAGTTTTTGAGTAAATCGAATTATCCTATTCTATTTTTAATAGAATAATAATACTATTAATGAAATTATCTATCTTTGGCTTTGATGGAAACTTGTCACGATTTTTCAGATCGTATCTAACAAATAGACATGAATTTGAATCGTATAATGGTTATAGATATTACCACATGCAGAGCCCTCAAGAGTTCCACAGGGATCTAATCTTGGCCCCTTAATACTTCTATTGTTTATTAAAGATACAATACACTAATCATAACAGTAATGTTTAGGAAAGAACATTCACTGTAAACGATTTCGATGTATTTTTCTATTTAGTATTGAATTGTGTGGAACCTGAAGTCTCTATATTATTCATATATAGTGTGTCCCAAGATAATGGAACAAAATTCATATTTTTTCCAATTCAGGTTTTAAAAAATCGCTGAAGCAGGTCAACTAATAAATAGATATTGTCATTTTTCTGCAATATTTTCTATTTTTTTTTTAGCAATGTTTGACCTAGGTATAACATTACCGACATTTTTTTAATAGGTCGCTCTATATTTTATAGTATAAACAAATAGTCCTTTTAAAGATGAATTCAGCGAAATAAGGTTATACCTACTTTTTTGTCACAGTTGTCAAAAAAATGTAAAAAATTGCATTTTATGACGACTATTTCAAACAATCATAGTTTCTTCTGTACTTTAAAAAACGTACCAACTCTTTATTAATCTTTTTCTACTTACTTTTAAGCTTTTTCTACAAAAAAAAAAACACATCGATAAACACATAAAATTCACCAGAGTACCTACCATAAGTATAACGTGAATCGTTTCAGTTCCAATTCATCCGTTGTTAAATTATTTTGCCCGTTTAAGCGAAAACCAGGGAATTGAAATTTTAATTGTGATTGGATGCGGAGATAAAATCCGTAGTCAACAGGAGGTATGTGACATTTCACCATAAGTATCCAGACCAGAGAATTAGTCGAGCTACAATTAAAAAAGTATCCAGAAAGTGTAAAGAAACCGGTAGTATAAAAGATTTACCTGGATCAGGAAGGCGAAGAACGGTAAGCGAAAATGATCGTTAAATGTGATGCTCGCCGTTACTGAAAATCCTCACGCATCCATTAGATCGATCTCAGCCAATTTCAACTTGTCGAAGTCTTCAGTTCACAGAACTCTGACGTCTCAAAAATGGCATCCTTACAAAGTTAACGACTTACAAGAACTATGAGCAGATGACACAGACAGAAGATTACAGTTTTGCGATGAAATTAGAAATTTATTCGAAAGACAACCCAACTTAAAAATCACATAATTTTCACTAACGAAGCCACTTTTTGTTTAAATGGAACAGTGAACAGGCAGAATACCTACTAGATTTTGAAGCCCAGGAAATCCGCATTGGAAGCAAGAAAAACATAGCCAACGGCCGGAAAAAGTGAATGTTTGGACTGGAATACTAGGAAATCGCATACTGGGACCTTATTTCTTAGAGGAAAATTTGACAGGCGACATTTATTTGGATTTTTTGTGTTTTCATCTGATTCCAGCCCTGGAATTAATTTTTCTTAACCCTAATGAACACGATATGCCTGCTGATGATGTCTGGTTGCAACAAGATGGTGCCTCTCCACATTTTCGACTCGTTGTAAGAAACTACCTTAATGAAGTTTTCCCAAATCAATAGATAGGCAGAAGAGTGCTTCTTGAATGGCCACCACACTCCCCTGACTTAACCCTACTAGATTTTTTTTGTGGGGTTATCTAAAAAGCAAAGTGTATGTAAACAGACCAGACGCTATCGAAGGGTTGAAAAATCGTATCAGAGAAGAAGTTTGAAACATAACACCAAATGTTATTTAAAATGTAATTCATAACTAACATAGAATTAGCGCATCACTTGAGAATGGCTGGACCGATTTGCCTACATTTTTTAATGCTCGTAATAGTCCGTATAAGATTTTTAGGGAACGAAAAACTAGAAAAGTTGTCCAGAAGACTGGAAAATTCGGGAAAGGGCTTGTTCTATGTGATTTTTTTATGAACTCGAGACAATAACTCACGATTCAAACTATGGATATGCGTAATTCTTTCTTTGTTTTGTTCACTATGGTCCTGGAAAAGGTTTCAGGAAAAAAAATTCGGGACAATTACAAATGAAAGTCGGAAAAATGCAAAAATCAAAATATTTGTATGCACTCTCGATCATAACTGACGATAGGAACGGCATATTTGATTTATTCCTTTTTTGTTATGTCCGTTATGCTCCCGGGATGTAAATAACTCAATTAAATGTTTTCTATTAAAAAAAACCTGTAAGATCTGGAGGAAAACCTGGAAAAATCGCCACAATCGTTAATAAATACAATGATCACTCAGAAATACTTTTTTTTCATTATTACTTTGTTTACACATTTCCAGTAGCTTTCCACAAATTCACAAAACGGTCACAAACAAATTTATTGATGTTTGGAGAGGCCAACGTCTGTCATACAGGGTGATTCACAACTAATCTACAAAAATTTGGGAATAGATGCATCATGAAAAATTAAGTCAATATCGTAAAAAAAGTTTGGAAAATCCTTATAGTTGTAGCTGAAATCCGATTTTAGTATTAACGTGTTCGCGATAGTGTTTACATTAGTTTTTCAAGTGTCAAAAATGCCTTACGTGTATATCAACTCGGAGTTGCTTACACTTTGCCGAGGTGCCGGTCGCACTGCACGCTTTGCCTTGCGTCAGGTTTTACTGTGGACCAGTTTCCAGGGCCGTGCAGAAGTATATTTTTAAATCATTTTGAAACTGATTTTTTTACAAATTATATTTGCAAGAGTCCCCTGTACATTAAAATTTTTTTTGGATAAGTTCTGAATCACCCTGTATATGTATATATCTGCAGACAATGGGAAGCACACAAGTATGTATGTGCCTCGTAAATAGATATAAATTTCCTCCTTAATTATTTTGAATTGATCTGGAACCAAAACATAACACCTAACACCATATGTTTAATCAGATAATTTAAATAATATTAATTAATTAGATAGAACGCATAACTGGTAATTTTTTAATAGATATTCACTGTCGTGATATTAACCTTTAAACTCTCCATTCATTTCAGTTTCAGGGAAATGAGTATTCTGTTTGTGAAACTTAATTATTGTGCTTTTGACGAAATAATTTAGAACTCGAAATATGATGAAAAAGTTCCCTTCCTGGAAACTTTCCCATGTTTTCCAGAGAATGTAATAAATTCGGTAAAGCTCGGTTAAATAGAAGCGTACTTCTTGAAAAGTTTAAAGTTTCCCTGGGTGCCAGACTTTCATGTATACCTGGGTTTTAAAATAATTAGTGGTAGGTTACTTGAAACGCATGTACTTTGTACTTGATAAATACAAAATGCAAATAAAATGTTCGCAAAGGCAAAGGCTTCTGAAATACTTTGAATATCTTATTTACCAGTTAAGAAAGTTATGAAAGTTATGAATATCATCTGGTGAACAAATTTTGTCCGTCGGTATTCATCAAATCCAAATGCTTTTATGTCCTACATCCTCATGAATGTATCGCCTGTCAATATCAATTTGCCTAAAATCATATAAGGCTGCACTACTTTACTTGGGAATTTTCGCACATAGTGTCATACACATGCACATATATTTTCCTGTGCAGCTTATAACATCTTCAAGGGGGAAAATTGACACTTTCTTAACTCAATTTGAACTAATTTTTATGTACTGACTGATATTCAAGGAGGTGAAGACTTTTAGGCGTAACATAGGGTACTAAGATACAAAAAATAAAATAAATTTTATAGGTGGTATTTTATATGGTAAACCATCTCGCCTTTATAAAATAAATGATCCTGCATATCTGCCGTAATATGTACATTTCACAATCCAAACGGAACATTATTTCAACTGGCGTAGATGATAATCTTTATCTACTGAAATTATCCCTCATCCCTCGTAGTGAACAGATCACTCCCTTTATAGCTGTTAAGCAGTAAAACCAACTCTGCTACTGAAATATATAGGTGATTTATATATTCCTCTCACTCGGCAGGAATAGACATGGAGTAAACAACGTCTATATCGTAGTTCTGGATATTGGAGAGAAGGTACTTCAGGTTTTATCTCGATTAGCACTGAATTTTTATTTGTTTTCTGTATACATGAAAGGTCATGTCAAAAATGAAGAGATATAAGGGAAGGTCAAAATACTTAGTTGTAGTACCTACTTCATAACAAAATTTCTCCTATCGGACTTCGTTGTGGAGTTATTCGCCTTCAAAGAAAGAAGTTTGAAAAACTTCCAATTATAACTTCTAAGTCATTACCATGACAACAAAGAAATTTGAGCAATTAAAGTAACTAACATGGTAATGCTCATTTCGAAGTTTAAACTGATGTTCAATATGCTGGATTATACAGGAGCAGACGAAATTATCCATTTAAATTTATACATCTTTGACAGCGTTGCCAAATTTGTAATTTTTTTTTCATAGTTCGATTCCTCTCTCGCTTTGCTAAAAAAAAGGTATACCTACCGTATATAAGTCGATATCTTGACAACTATTTTGAGCTCCCCTGTTTACCCCTTCATTTTTGACAAGACCTTTCCGGACACCCTGTATAATGTTTCTAATTTATGTTAACATGATGTTGTGTCACTGAAGCAAATTATCAGGCCTTAATTAAAGGTTTCAAAAATTTTATTACTTGAACTGTGCCTAAATATGGGAATTTAATATTTTTGGAAAAAATATTTTGTATTAAACTACATTAGAAATTACTGAAATTGAAAAATTTCGTAGCACTTATCAATGGATTCAATTTCCTGTAAATTATGTAATATATTTGATTTTCTTAAACATGCATCAAATTCATGAAATTATATTTGGAGTAGTATTACTTTCTACCTACTCTCTAAATACAATCAGCTACCAGTACATTCAGAGGCCAAATAAGGGATCGAGGAGATTTTCAAAGTGTAGGCGGTAGACAGAAAATGCAATTTATTGTATAAGGAATACGTATTCGTTATATGAGTATACACCTACTCATGTAGAGAGTTCGCTTCAGTTGTAGATACTTTTAATATTACCTCCATAAATGGTTATAGATTATCATTTTGCTAAATTTAGCCATGAATATAAGTAAAATTATTTGCACTTATAACAAAAATCTGGTTTGGTAGATGTATAGTTAAATTGCAGTCTCAAAAACCGCATGATGAAAACTTTTCAATGTGGTCAGTTAAATTGGTCACACTTTAAGTTACATGACAAATTGTTAACATTTACCTGCAGTATAATAGATAATAATTATATTATTTACCTTCCAAGTGTAAATATTTCTATTTATAGGTAAGATACAACAGATTAGGTTTTCAAACGGCTAAAAAAAGCGAAACAATCTTAATATTACAGGAAAACAACTCTGTGTACAAATGTCCCTGCCACCACTAAATTATACCCACATTATCTAGTAAACAAGTGAATAATTAGTTAGTTGAACCACCATATAACGAGCGTTCAAATAAAAACGTGGTCGAAGTTGGCTCTGACACATTGGACGTAGGGAGTAGCTTATAGCGACCAACTTAACCTCATTTCTCAACGAGCTGTATAGCAGCTGTCAGTTTCAATAACGTTAATGACTATATAACTTTATTTTAAAGAATAATCGTGATAACAATAACAAACAATTAAAGGAGCTGCGGAAAGTGTCCCCCTCCTTGTTATAACAATAAATTAAAGCAACTGCTGAAAGTGTCCCCCTCCTTGTTATAACAATAAATTAAAGCAGCTGCTGAAAGTGTCCCCCTCCTTGTTCCAAGCACTTTTCACACCTGTTCCTCAAAGAATTAAAGACATTTTCTAAGATGCTCGGGGTATTGTTAATTTCACGAATCTTGTCTATAAGTCGAGCCTGCAGATGGTTTAAATTAGGAATAGGCAGTTCAAAAATAGTGTTTTTAAGGTAAGGCCACAAAAAGAAATCACACGGCGTAATATCACATGACCTCGGTGGAAATTCATGTTCAGCATTGAGACTTATTAGTCGATTTTGGAAAACTTCCCTCAACATATTCATCATCTCAGACGCCTGCCGTATGTGCCCTTGCGCCATCTTGTTGAAAGTAAAAGTTTGTAATTTCGTTTTCTTCCAGCTGGTTAACAAAAGGAGCGATAATTTCTTCTCTATACCTTTGCGCAGTAAGAGTACCATTAAAAAAAATAGGTCCTTAAATCCTCCTTCGATTGAGAGCACACCAAACTCCAATTTTTTGAGCGTGTAGAGGGCCCTCGACAAAAAAGTTATCTGGTTTTTCAGAAGACCACATTCTCATATTCTGTGAGTTTACGTAACCACTTAAATGAAACCAGGCTTCATCAGAAAAAAAGGTGATATTATGAAGTTCACCGTAGTTGTTTAAAAACCATTCACAAAATACAGCCCGTCGCGGAAAATCAACTTCATGAAGTTCTTGCTGACAAGTTAAACGATAGGAGAACAATCGCAAATATTTTTTTAATACTGTGTGGCAGGTACCGACTGATACTCCCACCATTTGTGATAAAACACGTACAGAAGTTCTTGGCGCATTTTCCATTATTTGTTGGACATTTTCTTTTAATTCTTCAGTCCGCTTTTTAGGTCGGCCGCTTCCTTCTTTTCTTGTGACACTGCCCGTTTCACGAAAAACATTAACACAACGCTGAACTGCGCTTTGAAAAATTTTGTACTCAACAACGCCGGGAAATTGATTTTGAAATTCTATGAAACATTCCTCAATAGAATACTTCCATATTCCATCAATCTTGCGTCCATTTCTAAAGTAGGACTCTATGATAAACACTTTTTGTTCTTGAGAAAACACCATTTTAAACGCTTTTTAAAACGAAAATACTCAAATTGATAGCGGCGATATAGCGCTTTGACAGATGACGTTTAAGTTCATTTGCTATACGCTACGCCCTACGTCCAAATTTTCAGAACCAACTTGACCACGTTTTTATTTGAACGCTCGTTATATACCAGTTTCGAATTTATTTTCATCAGTATGCAATAAGTGGTACAATATCATCCATATAAATTCAGTTTCACCTAGTGCGGAATAGTAGATCGCTCTGTGTCAGTTTGGCAATTTGAAATCATTGAGTAACAGTGACCATCCCTAAATGTAGCATGGTCACCTGCTAAGGTACCAAAAATAGCTGGATTATCAAAAATAGCTGGATTATTCATAGGTTATCCCACCTATGGCAAACTGATAAGAACTAATAAGTTCGATTTCGGTATATGTCTGGTGGTTCGGCTGACGACTGATTCTAGCTACTAGATATTGCGGGTGTAATTGGCGATCTTGCAACTTGAGAACTGGCGATCTTCATGAAAACATGCGCAAATTCTTCTGATAATGAAGTAGCTATGGAGATTGAACACTTAAAAAAGAAGAATGACCTTACAAACAAATTACTGTTGCTGTTCAAATATTCACAGGAACTACAGGAATCAATGATCATTAAATACGAGAAAGATTTATTAGTAACAAAAATCGAGATTACAAATTCTTTATCACAGCCGTACTGCTATAAGTTACAACAGTATTAAAAAGAGGTCAACAAATACATCATCGAAAATAATTTAATTTCTAATAAGAATGTCTCGAATACACTGTTAATCCAGCCAATACAAATACATGTATTAATGGTACCAAAAAAATACGAAGAGGCATCGCTCATTGTGAATTTAAACAATCATTAAATAACTTGAAAGTGCCAGCATAGATATCAAATTTGGTTCCAAATGTCTCATTAATGAGAGAAAAAAATATTAATCCTGGCGTACTAAGTTCTGATGAATAAATAATTGAGAATATTGTTACGTTGAACAATTTAGAAAACTTTAGTTACGAAGCTTAAAAACTTCAATACTGTTAATATTGTCGTGGTATTTCCTCTACTTGGGAAATTAGTAATCAAAAGAAGGTACTATTCTGCAAATGTTGCGGTTTTCAGCATATTGAAAAGAATTGTAGCTCTGAATTAGTACGCCCAAAATGTGGAAACAAACATACTCTTTAAGAATGCCAATCTGAGGAAGCTAAAAGTATACATTGTATTAATTATTATAAGTTATATAGTAATCCTGTCCCGTGTAATAAATTAAGTGAAAATATTGATCGCATTAATACTACATCAATTTTTGGTTATAATTTGTATCTATAATATAAGATAAGATAATACAATACAATACAATGCAATACAATACAGTACAATACAATACAATACAATATAATACAATACAATACAATACAATACAATACAATATAATATAATATAATGAATGAAGTAATTAATCTGATCTTTTTTATCTCGTCCTAAGAATATTACATAATATTCAAATGATAATGATACAATACTTTAGAATAGCAAACAACTAATTGGCTGCTATTTTATATTTATTTTTCAAAATTCTTAACTGTTGAAAATAATTTTAATTAATTTATTTATATATTATATTTTTATATTTTATATTTATTAACTTTAATAATAAAATTAGTAAGGTCTTTTGTAAGTTTTACAAAGTTTCTGCAAATGCAAGTATGAAAAACTTTTAAAACTTGTCTTTGTTGCAAATAATGGAAAAAAATTGCGAAGTTCATTTTGGCTGGAAGCTGCTTACCGCCATCCTCAACAAATACAAGCCTTATAATTACTAAATATTCAGTTTAGTTAAACTAATTCAGAATTTCCCGAAAATTTATACAATTCTATGAAATTAATAATTACATCAATATTTCAAACAGTGATGTATAATGTGCTTAAAATATTAAATTTTAGCAAAATAATAAATTTTCTCGATAGTGTCTTTTATTTTCGTTTGTTAATGTAGCAGTTGTAAATGATATTATTTGTAAAATCAAATCGAATGGTCGAGGTCATGATCGTTTAAATGTCCACATAATAAAGCTGTGTAGGTATGCCTACGCAGCACATTATTAACATTTGTTTGGAAATAGGTTATTTTCCTGATAACTGGAAAACGGCTTTGGTTGTATCAGTTTCCTACATCAAAATCTTACAAGTTTATTGGCACTATCATCAGCTTAAATATTTGTGTTAAAGATTATTTTCGATTTTGCGGAAATACCAAATTAAATAGAACTATTTAAAAAAATAATTACGAATAATATCAATATTGTATTTGTTAACAATAGTTATTGATTCTAGATAATTAATTTGTAGCTGCAAATAATTAAGACGAGAGGGTTCAGGTTCTATCTTTAAAAATATCCACTTACCTTACGACTGCTATGTTAACCGATACTGCAGAAATCTCTCCGGCCCCACGAAACGTAAATCTCTAATTAAGGAGATTAAATTTAACGCGCAGTTTGTTTTTTCGCCATCTCGCTTTGTTGCCCCAAGATAGGAAAAACTGGCAGTAAATGATAAAGTCACACACCACTCAACAAGGAAACACCGACGAGGCTTATAAAATGTGTAATACGTTCAACGCTCTCTCTGTACTTCCATCCATCAAAACATTCACAGCCCGTCAACGTCAAAATAAATTACAGTCGGTGTAGAAGCCACGAAATTGTTCTGTAAAAAAAATGTATTCTATCCATATCAAAATCATGTAGCCGGAATTGATAAAATAACTATTTGCGCATCCAATTTAGTAAATAATAGTTAATGTGTAATTCTGCGTGTTTCTAACTCATTACAATGAAAGCGATCAAGTAGTGCATTATGTGGATATCCTCTTTCAGGATATATTCCGTCAAGCTTAAATGCGACAAATTTAAAAAAATTTCTTTGAACTTTTTCCAAAAATTCAATGTGTGCACTATAAAAAGGACTCCAGACAATTGATGCATATTCCAATTTTGACCTAACAAAAGATTCATGAAGTAATTTCATAGTATGTATGCTGTGGAATCCTTGAGAAGAACGTATAATAATACCTAAAGATTTATAAGCAGATGATGCAACTATGTCATTGTGTTTTATAAAATTTAATTTAGCATCGAAAACAACACCAAGATCTTTTATGTACTTAGGCCTTTGCAACATAAAACTATCAATGTTATAGTTATATTTGATGTGGTTAATTTTACGTGTAAAAGATATTACATTACATTTTTCTGAATTTAGAGGTTATTTATTTTGGTTGCACCAAACAGCTACCATATTTATTGCTTTTTGAAGTAGAGCACAATCAGATTCAGATGTAATTTCTGTGAATAATTTCAGATGATCAGCAAACAACAAACAGTGTACCCAATTAACATTCGCAATTATGTCGTTAATAAACATTACGAACAATAACGGGCCCAAAATAGATCCTTGTGGTACACCCGACCTCTGCTGAAACTTTTCAGATTTATACCCCCGAAATTGAACAATTGTATCTATTCGGCAGATACGACTTTAACAAATTAATCATTGGTATGCTGAGATCAAACGCTGTTAATTTATCCAATAAAATTCCGTGGTCGAGTCTGTCGAACGCCTTAGAGAAATCAGTATACACAACATCCACTTGACTCTAATGGTCAAGCTTTTCAGGTATGTATTGACATTTTGTGACCAAGTTAGTAACCGTTGATCTGTTCTTCATGAAGCCATGTTGTTCAATCGATATTGTTTTTGAAACCCGACTGTAAATGAAGTTATGAAGAATAATTTCAAAGACCTTGGCAAAATTACAGATAATACTAGTAGGCCTATAATTGGTAAGTTCAAGTTTTTCACCTTTTTTATAAATGGGGCATATTCTGGACAGTTTCCAAAGATCGGGAAAATAACATGAATTAAGGATTAAATTAAAAATAAACGCAAGTGGTTCCGCCAGAGTAGTAGCACAATCTTTAACCAAAAATGAAGGAACTAAGTCTGGGCCCATAGTCAAAGTAGGTTTAATTCTTTTAATGGCATTAATAACATCAGTTTGACTAATAGAAATATTTGATGATGCTGATGAAAAGATAGAATTATTAATAATCATGCTTGATACCGTAAAGGATTTGGAAAAATACTCAGCAAAACTATTAGTTTTCTTAAAGAGGATATCTAACTCTACTATCATGTAGCAGGAATAGACAAAGTAAGTATTTGCGCATCCAATTTAGCTCTCTGTGTAGCGTTAGTATGGTTCTCTTATTCTTTGGGAAAATCCTCCGTAACTTTTCACCCTGCAAATGTCAATTATGTAGAGTAATTGTATAATTCTCAATCAATTGATTCAAGGCTCCGAGCTACTATCTAACGAAATTATAATTGATTCCAAACGCATTTACTGTTATGGTAACAAGATGGATCAACCACCCTACCATTCCAATTACTGAAGACTTTCATTTCTGTAAACTGATTCCAAACACAAACTTTTACAGATCCCGAGATCGATTACTTTCCGTAAGTAACTTACAACTTCTATCTCGGATCTCTTACGATCCGAAAGTGGGATATACACACGCCGAGAATTAGATAACATAAGAAAGAAGAGAAATAAAGTGAAACGAATGTTGCTACTTGGTCTCCGTAGAAGTCAATTACATGCGGTACAGTGGATTCATATGAAAATATATAATTCACTAGGTAGAGATCTACATGTCGCAATAACGCCGTTATTAAAATATTTCTCTCATTACAGCGTCTCTTTGATGTTCTGCGCGTAGAAGTACAATTTATGCACTTCTCTTTATATATTACTAGGAAACAAAATTGTTTCTCTCTTGATACGTATTCCAATATGCTTCAGTCAGTTCATTATTATAAATTCATGGGATCAATTTTTATTTTCTGGCACGAAATAATGCAATATCAAACTTGTTCAGCATACATACAAAAATTATTACATTTTATTGTACTTTATGACGGGGAAGAGTATAGTATGTAGAATGATAATATCAAAAATTTTAAATGTTAATATCGTAGATATAGGTTCTAATTGATCCAAAGAAACGTGTCGAAAAAGAAAAATTTCAAAAAATTGAAATTCCAGGGTCAGGCAAAAGCCGCTCGGCAATTCGCTCTTTTTGCATTAAATACATATAGTTTATTTTTACAGCAATTCTAAAAAAAGAAAAATCAAATCACCTACGCCTCTTTGTTCCCAAGATAACTTTTTTTTATAATGTTAATTGTTAATTAACTTTCGGACCGAGATTTAGAGACAATTAAAGATAGAGCGCCGGGCTCGCGAACGTCGGCTTCAATCGCGCGCGAGGTTTTTTAACCGAATTTGAAACGTCCAAGTAAAAAATCTCGCACACGACCGAGAGCGACGTCCACGCGCATGCGCCGGCCCGGCGCTCGTTCTCTCACGTTAACGTTAACTTTTACTGCTGCTAGCGCGTTTATTACATGAACTATCAATGTAAAACTTTCCGAAAATAAAAGCTTAACCCTTTCTTTAATTGTCTCTAAATTCCCGGTCCGATACGTCCAATAGTTAATTAACATAGCTATTTTGGGAACAAAGAGGCGTAAGATTTCTCTTTTTTCAAAATTACCGTAAAAATGAGCTCTATTTAAAAAGAGCGAATTCCCGAGCGGTTTTGCCTGACCCTAGAACAATTTGTTTGTAACGCTGTTTTGCACGTCCTCCTTTGTTAGTTGTAAAGGCCACTTAATTTCAACTTTCTGAAATTTTTCTTTATCGATAGTTTCTTTGGATCGATTATAACCTATATTTACGATATTAATTTCTAAAATTTAAGTTTAGTAATTCAACAATCAGTTGAAAAAAACCGAACGAAATTAATTAACAAATACCTGGAGCAACAATTTCACGGTCAATAGAATCGGCGTTTGGCACACTTGTTGGTCCTTGGATTGACCGTCTTTTCCATAAATTTCACCAACATCCATGGCTTTCTGCAATAATAATAATGCGCAATTTTCGGAAACTGATTTTTTCGCGTTCAACCTCTATTTCACAGTTAACAAAGTGGTGAAATGTGACTAGATACCTTAAATTGTAGGTAATTTAATTGTCTACAAAATAAAATGACTAATTTTCTGATAAGTTGCCTAGATTTTCGTGGGCAGTAAAAAAAGGTGAAAAAACACGTAAATTTGGCACTTATTTGCAATTTACCAACTTAGTGTCAATTCTTTCGAGTAACTTTTTTGATATTATCATTCTACCTACCCTTCCCCGTCATAAAAAACAATAAAATGTTTACTAATTTTATTACATTCAAACTCTAATTTGACTGGAGTAACAGAGAACTACTGAGGCTTTAACTACCAGTCTTCAAGTGCATTTTGCATCGTAGTCTTGTTTCTGTTGTTCTCGGAAACTAAAGCGCAAGCGAAGGTATTTCAGCGTATTATCTTACAAAATTACCTCTTACAATTGGAGATGATCCAGAACTGTATAGCAAAAGAAGCATTTAGCATTATATCTTTGCTGCGTTTAGAATTTGACTCAAAAACCGTGAGTATTTGAGCTTCTGTATTCGGAACGATATTATCCATATTACTACAAGTAATTGGTGACAAAAAATAAACTTATAATTACGTTTCCGCTTCTCAGAAAAAGCTTATTCAAATCAAATCTTAAAATCTGCTAAATTGTCATCAAATTAAATTATGTCCAGTGCATGTGCTTCTGCATTCTGAGGCCACGGCATTTCGTCAACATTCACAGTATATCGATAATATTCACCATTTCGTGATTACTGTAATTAACCTTTAAAAATAACACTACTAAAGTTTGACCTACCCAGGATTAATAATGAAGACCGGTGACTTTTACATGTGAAGACACAATCAGTTTTAATGAGAGCAATGGTCAACAAAACATTTGGATTGTTGATATTCAGGTATTAACCACTTAGCTAGACATTAAATAAACCAATCCTTCAACAATGATGCGTATTTAACTACTGATATTGTGGGATACAACTACTCTGTGAACTAAAGCTTTTTGCTGCAAGAGTAATATACGAGTATTTTTTGCGAAATTATACAAAAATACTTTTTAAACATGTTTACAATTGTGACAAGTTCTTTGCAGAAAGTGGGGCACAACTACTCTGCGGACTAAAGTTCCGTTTGTGCATAAACCATTTAGTAAGAATTAATTTATTTGAATTAGTTTAACATGTTTAAAGTAAAATAAAAGTACAAGAGCCGATAACAAAAATATGTATGTTTTTGAACAAACTACTACTAAAACGGTTTTAAATCGGCAGTTGGCATTTCTCCTTATAAAAGACAAATTGTCCATAACCATCAGCCGCCGAAAATCTTTTAGTTAAATCATTACTATGAAACAACAGATTTTACAAATCCATCAGAGTTGAAAATAATTTCAAGGGAAGCTTCGTGAAAATCTTTTTTTTCCGCAAAGTTAAATTATCAGCAATATCCCGACAACGATTCCACGAATTTATACTTTTAAGTTAGATTTATTCCGCCTCATTAAAGTTTCAGTTTACTCTTCATTGATTTTACGTGTACCTTGAAAGTGATTTTCAGTTTCCAAACTTGTTCCGAAATTAAGTCTCTCCCGGTGAGGCAGACAGAATTAACACTTGGAAGATGTTTTTGCTCCTAAACATATAAAATCTATTAGTTTTATCAGCTCTATTAGACTTAGATGAGTTCGCGAGTACGGTAATAATGGTAATGGTAGCAATTTAAGTAATATATTCTAGTTCTAAATTGAAATTACAGGTACTTAGATCGAAGTTGGAATGTAGATTTTATTCATAGAAATTTATTCTATAAATTTATAAGATGCTAAAGCTGACTGTTTATTTTTTCTGTTTATTTTGGTGTTTTGACACTTATTAAAAAGTTTAAATCTCAGTTACATTAACCCGTGCGTCAAAAAGATCAGGTTATAGTTATTTTTTTGAAATTATCTCTCCAGAAATCTCGCACTAAAAGAAAAGCAGACAAATAAAAAATAGGCATCGCTATATTACTTCACGTTTAAGATGGTTTACTAAACTGACATTTGTGGAGAGACAAATGTAACAATTTATATTTCGTTTGTTTATCTTGCATAGCAAGTATATGATATTTATTTTATTATTACTTACTACTTTCTGGTAAGGTAAGGTAAGTTAAGGTAAGGTCATGTGAGGTAAGGTAAGGTAAGGTAAGGTAAGGTAAGGTAAGGTAAGGTAAGGTAAGGAAAGGTAAGGTAAGGTAGGGCAAGGTAAGGTAAGATAAGGTAAAATAAGGCACTACTTGAAGGTTTTCATTATGTGGACCATTTATAACAAAAAAGTTCATAAGTAACGAGTTTTCTAAAAAACTGTTTTAATTTTATATCTATTATGTATAAATTTTTCAGGTAATTTATCATCTAATGAAATTGTTATGTCGTCCTGCAGAATTTGTTCTGATGTCGATATTTTTAAAAACTTTGTGACCTTCAAAATCTTCAGTGAATGGCTTGACCACTTGACTTCCCCAAGATTTTGTTTCTATGACATATAATACTAATACGTCTTTATCGAAAGACAACATATTACAGTTAATAAGTAAAGAATTATTGATTCCTTCTATTGGGTAAACATCACTAAGCTCCTTCTGAACAGATTCAGTTTTAATTTTATGACATTCATACCATGAATACCAGATAGTACTATATTCAAGCTTAGATCGCACAAAGACATGAAATCTAATCTCATTGAATTCGATTCAAAAGTCAAAACTCATGTATTGGATCGTGTTGTGACCCTAACATCAAGAAACTCTTCTAGTGATTGATTTTCGAGATTTAAAACAGAATTGGGTAGTTAATAATTGGATAAAACATTCAAATTCATTATTGGGTTACAAGGTTATGGAAGGGTTATTTTATTTTCCAGCATTTTCTAACCTTTACTGAATCATTTACTTAATTGAATAGTATTATCTCGTTTTTTGCAGTAGGTAATCGTATTACATTTTGAGATATTAACTGCCAAGTGCTTTTTTGCACCCCATTCAACAACTGATATACTTAACATTATTTTGCAACTTTATACAACCTGATATGGAATCTATCTCACTATGCAAGTATCGATTTGTAATAGAATAGAAACAGGAGTGGTCCCAAATTAGACCCTTCTAACACACCAGAGGTGTTTCGTAGGTAAATAAGGAATATTCTTAATGTTCTTGAAAATGTTTACAGAATACAGAGATGAGTTCAACAACGAAATTAAATTTTAAAAAATTCAACCCCAATTTGCTTAATAATACATATTAATTAAGCACATAATAGTATTGACCAGGCGTAATTAAATCTTATATTTAATTATTTTATTATATTTATTTATTATAATTTCAAATAATTTTGAAAAATTAGGTAAAATTATTATTAACTATAGAAGCAGATAAACAAAATGGAAGTTTAAACTGAAACGTCACCTTTGGAGAGGAAAACTGATTAAAATAATCCGATAAAATTAACACTGACTGACGCTATTGGCCCAACAACAAGTTCAGTGAATCTTCAGCCATTTACAATTTTCACCTGAGAAATTCAAAACTAAAGTGAGTTTGAGGATAGGAGAACGAATTAGTTTTATAAAGCAGTAAACATATATAAAAATCGATATCTAATTATAACCAGTTGAAATAACATTCAAACCATGTACAAATATCCCTCACGCACGCACTGGTTTTAGTGCCGCGTCAGAATATTTGGTTTGAAATGATAACTTTAACGATTTCCATAAAACGCGAAATAATTGTCCTATCACAACATAAGTTTGGAATAATTTCGGTCTTGTCATCTTCAGTTTATCGGGTCGTATCTATGAGGGTCGCAAAATTTAATGTTCATCCTAAGCCTAGACGATTTTTTTCGAGAGTATTTGATATCGATGCAATAATACATTATTTATGTATAGACCTAAGCCGATGTTGTTTTCATGCTACAGATATAGCTGATACGTGCGTAGTTTTAGGATGGATTTTATTCTCGGATTAATGCATTGGGAATCAGCTTAAACGCTACTGTTATTGGAGTTTTACGAGTCACGATAACGTGTATTTGTCAACATTTCCTCCGTTAGACACTTTGGATCAATTTTTGTTTAATCGTCGTATTTACGTCCATTTGTATTTTATGGTTTAGTGTTACAAAAAATCGGGAAACTAATGGATCTCATTTATCTTTATGTTACTGTGATTTCATGACATAGCAAACTTGTAAATCTATTGGCTGCTAAAAAATGGGTTTAAAGTTAAACCTGTATTGAAAAGTTGAATCATTACGAGTTTTTGAAAAACAAGCGAAAAAAGTCATGTGGTATGTTACACCAGCACTTTACAAATTACTATCACTAAATTAGTGAATAATAGAACAAAAATTTAGTCAAAATACCAAACAAAATTTTTTTTGACACTTTGTATCTCAAGAACCAAGCTGTTGCGGACCGATGTTCATATGAACTGTTTATCTTAAAATTAGTCAAAGATTCACCCTTTAAAGTTTGTACCAGTACTTAATAAACACCCTGTATATTGACAGAAATTGAAAAATGACCATGAAGAAACGGATGGAAAATTGAAAAGATGCAGATCTTTTATAATGTACCAGTTTTTAATAATACCCTTTAATATTGAAACAAGTAAAAAGTTATTGAAAAAAATAACTTACGTAAAGTAAAAATGCCTTCAAATACATTTTGTCTGAGTTAATCTGTTTCGTAAATGATCTAATTTTAAATTTAAATAAATTGTAAGTAATAATTGTAAGTCTTGTTGCTTATATAAAAACTGAATTGAATTATTTTGTCTTGAAAATGTTTGCTTTTCTGCGCGTTCTTTTTGTGCGACACGGACAACGACCTGATTTTCTGGACTGAATAAATATACTGGCTAAAACCTCGCTGTGCATATGCTTTATAAATAATAGTTATAAAAACCGGTTAAATAATTTGTGAACTAATAATTTTCATAGTGATAAACCTTTTCTAGTACTCAATTTATGAACAAGCCGGCTGAGCTTATTAAACTATGAAAACCTGGTATGTAAGTTTGTTTTACAGTCTATTTGTTATGTTTCATTTTCTTTTCAAGACTTCTACACATTTTTTGAAAATTAATCCCCAGAATATAAAAAATTCCCATACAATATCATTGTTTATCATCATAAGGTTTCGTGTATTAATTCGAAATGCAAATTAGAAATTCGAAACAGAATGTGTTTCTTCGCGTGGAAGATATTGTTTTTCCTGTTTGATGGAAGAAAAACCATAAAAACTCATAAATATTCTGTAAGCTATACTGATTGTATCGGAAGATAACCAAGAAAGCTACCACGTAAAACATTAACTGGCCTTGTAATTAACTTCACTTATATTCGTCCACGCAAACTAAATTACTGGAATTAACCAATCATGGTAGGATTAATAATGTCTTTTTGCAAAGTCTAAGGGACAATTTCATGATAATGTAGTAGTAAATGATAGATCAACACGACTTTTTTATCATGAAAAACAATACCGATATTATAATACAATTTATAGTATGTATTTTATTTATTATTATTTTAATACATTTTTCAACGTAAATATATTTTTTAGAAGAGGATATTAGGCATAACATCAGCAGCTCTTAGTTTATCAAACCTATACTGGGTGTCCCGAAATTAATGCAACAAAATTTGGTCATAGATTCTTAAAACAAATTTAGGGGGATCGTATTTTTTATTTTTTCCAAGTAGCCCCCTCCTTCAGAGTTACAGCCCTCTGAAATCCGCCCATAAGATTAGTTTTTTTATATCTGAGAACCCCGTTTTCGATAATTATATAATTTGGTACATAGGGGTTTTATGACATGTGGAATCTGATAGTGCTACGCTTTTTGGCGGGAAACCCCCTTAAGACACTTTTCCATGGGCCCCCTTGTCATTGGAGACAAAAAAATTTGGTCGCATACTTGATTTTTTTTTTAAATTATTCGTTCGCTAGAAAGCCATTGAATATAGAAACATTTTTGTCCCCTGATATTTTTTTTTGTAAATACTTACCAATCAGAAATCGTCACACTTTCCAATTCTCAACTCGAAACGGTTTAGTAGTAGTGCGCAGCTCCACTGTTATTTGATATAACGAAAGGCAGCTGTAGAGAGCTAAAATTGTCAAGATGCCATATGAACGAAGTAGTAAGAGAGTTGAAATTTTGAATAAACTATCGAATAATCAATCCAATCCAGCTTAACTTTTGATAAATTGCTCCATAAACAATCGCAGTAGCTGCTGAAAGTCCGCCCCAATAGTGCTGACGACCTAATCGCGGTCAATTCTATCTACAAAATTTTCACCCACGTTTCCAATATAAAAATCTATAAGGTAAAATCTGCGGAACCATCTAGCCATACCGTATAAAAGTCTACTAAGGTTATTAACTAGAACAACAGTTTTCCGTTCGTTTATCAAACAACATTTATTTGACTCTACTTATTTTTATGTTATTCATTAGTTTGGTGTTTCTATCTAGTTTTGTATTATAAAAAACTGCCCAATCGTCTTATTTTTACTCTGGGAACAATTTATGTGCATTGAACCTACCAAAACACAGTGAAAGGACACAAAAACTTTGTACCTAGTACAAAAGATAATATTTTCATTGTCCTGATTCAAAACTAAAGTAAAAAAAAGTGAGTAAAGTGTTAATAGCAGAACCTATCACTTGTACTACTCGTTCAAAGTTGCAACATCTATTGTGATGTGTTACCCCCTCTCGATTCCAGCAGTACTCAATACCTTCTCCCTGTTTTATTAAGTAAATTTAACTTTTTCAAGTTTGTTTATTACACAAAATAGGTAATAAGAAAAATTACAGACTGGCCATTTGAATTGAACAGTGTGGCAGGTTAAACATAAATTACTGGCAAACTTCCCTCCAGAAGCAAATAAAGCGTTTAGGCAAAACAAATAAAGATCTGACTTAACACGCAATCCTCACTTAGATTTATTATTGAAGCCCCTAAGCAAGTTGGATCTAGAAATAGAACTCGACCGAACTTGTACAGTCTGTAATTAGAGACAGAAATAAGTACGGATCACGCATTGAGACACAAAAGTTAGGAACCGCTTTGTATATTTAAAGATTGGATTATATGGAAAATATTGATTCGTTCTGGAACTACTAATGTCGAGGAAAGTGATAGCTACGCAATATATGCAAATGCAAACATAATCTAAATGTAATGATAATAATAAACTAGTTCATTTATTAAATGATCCTTTATTACAGTACCTAAATAAATGAAATAAATGAACGGCGAGGTAATGATAGTATAATAATAATATTTCGATACATATAACGGCAATAAACCAAAATGAGTTTCAAAAGGTCATTTATGTAGATTTGGCTAATTTATGTTAAATATATTTAAATTTGTTCCATATTGGTATGAATATTTTGATTCACTGTATGTTAAATAATAAATGTATTTTTTAATAAAAACCATGTTCATAAACATACAATCATTTCCTCTTTCTCTTTCTTGTATCGAAACCTTGTATTTCTCTATGTTTCATTTGTCTTATACAGAGTGTGGCGTGTATAATCTATAAAAATTAAACTACAGCTTCTTGATGATATTTGTAATAGAAAAGTATCATACGAAAAAGCTCTATCTTCGCGTTTTTTTTGCAAATTAAAATTCATTTATTCAACGAAAATGAAGGCCGATCCTGTGTTATTTATTAAAAACTTTGGGAATGTTTTTTATGCGACCCGAGATGCAACCTTATAATTTAAGTCGGTATAATCTAATACTAGTAATACTAAAAGAAGGTTAGGTTACATTGTCAAAAAATTTGTGCAGTCAACTGATTTTGTATTTGTATTAAATTCATTATTCACTTAATTATTAAATGTTCAGTGTTAAAAAATGAAAGATTCCAGACAAAAGTTTTTATTTTGTAATTCCACGATAGTGAGAGTGTAATTTTTATAAAGAAGTAAAAAATAAAAATAGCGTGCCAATTACATTAAAAAAGAGGTTCTTATTTCAGACTTTGCTTAATTTTTTAGGTTGTGCACAAACGAGTTTTACAATGAACCGAGAAAACTATGCATTTACTACAGTATTTCCGAACGTGTCAATATGGTGTTAGTGTACGGTGCAGCCGGAGAAAATGCGCTCGCGGCGACTAAGTTGTACAGGGAATGATGACCGCAACGTCACCCCCCATGTGCAAATACAATCCTACAGTGCGTTCAGCGGCTGCGAGATACGGGAAGTGTTATTCCTCAAGGAGAAGGACGTGGTCAGCAAGTGAACCTTAATGTTGAAGATGCAGTGTTGGAAGATCTTGACGAAGGCCCCACAATTAGTACTCGACGACTCGCACAGCACGTAGGAACCTTATCTCGTACCGTACATCACATCTTAAGGCGCCAGCTGTTGCACCCTTATCATCTGCAACCAGTTCAATAGATTTTACCTCCGGATTGTGATCAACGAATGCGTTTTTGCAGATGGTTTTTACGGCAATGTGCCTATCAAGTAGACTTTCCTGCTTATTATGTTTGTGTAACAGATGAGGCGACATTTACCCGTGATGAAGTGAATTTCCATAATATGCACGTATGGGCCGATAAAAATCCTCACGCGATTAGGGAAACTCATTTTCAACATGGGTTTTCGGTAAATGTTTGGGGTGGCATCATAGGCAATGTACTTGTGGGTCCCCATTTCTTTGAAGGACGACTAAATGGACTAACAGATGCTGACTTTTTGGAGAACCGGTTGCCTGAATTATTGGACGATGTGGTATTACAAGTTCGGGAACGTATGTTTTATCTTCAAGATGGGGCTCCTCCACACAGTACTCGAGAAGTAACGACACTTTTGAATGAAATGTTTCCTCAGCGATGGATTGGACGCTATGGTCCTGTGCCGTGGCCACCTTGGTCACCCGATCTAACTCCAATGGACTTTGGAGTCACTTGAAGTCATTGGTTTATAATACTCCAATTGCTACGGTGGAAGAATTGCGAAACCATATACTTGAAGCTGCTGACACAATTAACGGAATACCTGGAATTTGGGAAAATATTCGCTAATGGGAATCAATTTCAACATTTTCTCTAGAAATGTTAAGTTTTACTTCATTTCAACTCCAGATGCTTAGGGATGTGGTTTTGTTTGCGAGCTCTTGCAGTAACAACAATGCATTTAAGATGGTAATTACTATTAGTATAGGTAATTATTATAATAAAAAAATATCAGTTTTTTTAAATATCTATTTTTCTTACTTTGTACATTTTTTTTTTGAAAAATTCCCCAAAAATTCTATCTTTCAACGACGATTTGTTTACGCGAGTTATAGTTTTTGGTTTAAACCGGTAAATAAATTTCAAATATTCGATTTAAACATTTATTACAAAAATGATGCAATACAACCGTGTACAAAATGAATGCCGAGAGCGAAGTGTCGTACATGAAGTTTTTTATGCTGTATCTCCCCACTTCGGCGAACGCAGTGGCGCGCCATAACTCGCGGCTGGTCTACAGCACGTAACTCATCGTACAACACACGGACAGGACCTTACCAGAGAAAATATTTTGAATATTTGAACTTTAATTTACGAAAAAAAATAAACGCAAAAATAGAACTTTTTCGTATAAGACTTTTCTATTATAAATATCGTTAGGAAGCTGTAGTTTAATTTGTATCGATTATACACGCCACACCCTGTATATACCTACCTACATCTACAGAGTAAAGACCTGTTAAATATGGAATTTTTATTCAATATCCCCTTTTTTTTATCTGTTTGAACTTATAGATTTTTGTGGGAAGACCTGGTTCATTCCTGGTCGTTACAAGCAATTTGCTAAAATAAGCAATATTTCACATTTTATCACGAAACTTGTGACATCATGAGATGACACGCTATGTAAATAACGACATTACTTCCGACTAAGTGAGTTTGAATTGAAGGGCAAAAAATGATGAATTTCCGAGCACCTCTTCCGAAATGTCAGGGTCGAGGCCTTTGATGTACACATTGTCACGTTAGGTACAGTTCAAAACGGAGCCATGAAAAATTGTTGAAATACATGTTTTATAATTATTAAGGCACAGCTTAATAGGTGGCAATATAGATCAAACCAAATAAAAAACTTCTATACTACATATAGCGAGAAAAATAGGTAATAACTGTTTGCTTATAACAATAATTTATGCAAAGAAGTAGTCATTTTTATGTTTTTAATTGTCTTTAGGACTATTAGGTGTCTGTATCATTCTACTCCTAATGATTCCTTTAAGAAATTGGTACATCTTAGTTCAAACTACACCTGCCTGTTACATCTAATAGAGTAGTTACAGCAAGTGGAAGTTCACATGCGAAAACGTAGTTTATAATCCCCACATTTGC
Source organism: Anoplophora glabripennis (assembly GCF_000390285.2). Classification (NCBI taxonomy): domain Eukaryota; kingdom Metazoa; phylum Arthropoda; class Insecta; order Coleoptera; family Cerambycidae; genus Anoplophora; species Anoplophora glabripennis. The sequence continues at coordinate 145,972 of NW_019416834.1, forward strand.
GTGATAGTACACTATCTGTTTCGTTTTAAATTATTACTTATGATACACCACACCCGGAGGCTCGTTATATTCCAACAATGCTAATGTGCAGATAAACGTTAGTACTAATAAGGAAATTAAATTTTTATAGCTTATCATTTCGATGGGCGTTTTGCCATAGAGACCGTCTATTTCTAGAATTTTAATTCGGGCAATCCAACTGTATTATAAACATAACTCTGCTGCAGTTAGAATTGGTAATCACATCAGTAACTGAGTTTTTTAACACAACAAAGGGACTAAGATAGAGATGTTGTTTATCGCCTTATTTAAAATCTATTTTTCTCTATAGTCCCTATTTTGCTGATGGCCAAATAGTGATGGCGGAGAATGAAGAAGACCTGAGCTATATGGTTAGAAAGCTACATGAAGAATATGAAAATGCTGGACTTACAATGAACTTAAATAAATGCGAGTACTTTCCTTTGGATAAAGGAATGATAAAGGCGGCGAAAAATGTAAATACTTAGGAGAGCTCTTCAACAAACGATGTGCAAGAAAGAATTAATATAAAGGCGGAAATACGATTGGAGCACTCAATTCAGTTTTATTGGAAAAGGACAGAAAGGAAAGAAACTAAAACGCGTATTTACAAAACTATTGACAGAAGAAGCGATTCAGACTCGAAAGAGTAAGAAATTAAATTAGAAGGGATATGAACATCGAGAGATATATTACAGACGAAGTTGAAAAGAAGCAATAAAATTGATATGGTTCGGACATATCATGCAAGAAAAAATATGGTCAAGAAAAATATTAGAATGGATACAGCCAGAGAGAAGAAAGAGGGGAAGACCGAGAAGAAGCTGGAGAGCTAACATTAATGCAGCGATAAAATCAAGTTTAGAGGAAAAGATGTGTTATGACAGAAGAAAGTGGAAACTAGGTACGGTGGCTGGGCGACAGAACTGTTTCTTTGGCCCGTGATCCTCAAACATTCACTTCGTTTCATAAAAATCATAATTAAATATTTCGGTGTCGGTTTGTCATTATTTGTCCCCACAGCAATCTTGATTAATGCTTACCCATTGTTTTAGTGAATACGTAGGGCGACTACAGTTACACGTATTTTATCCCTCTCAGTCATTTAATTCTGCAAATAATTATTTGTGACTCACTAATCTCGTTCTCATGATGTGGTCTTATTATAATGTAAATTTAATGACAAAAGCACAGGAAAGTGGGTCAAAATTAAGGAAACCATTAATATTAACAGTTGTGTATAATTTGTTTCTGCGTTATAATTTCGTATACTCGGTAAATCAGTGGCAATTTTGAGAACAAAGGATTTTACTTTAAAATACATTGTTTGCAGAGAAATATGAAATGTAAAGAAAAATAAATGGCCACCCAGTATTCTTTTAGTCTTGATTTTTAATATCATATTCAGGGACCTATTCTAGCTCTATAGTAGGATCGTATTCGATGCAAAGTAGAGCAAAGAGTTGTCGGTCTTTTATCAAAGGAAAATCGTGTCATCATTTTTAGGAGGCGTAAGATGAACCATTTCAAATTTAAAATGAAATTGCATGTTAAATCTGAAATATTGCTGCATACGCACTGTGTTCTGGTAGTAGCTGTAGTCGCCCAGGTGCATCGAGTGTACGAAGTGGTCGGTTATACGTCAAATACTAACCTGGCGAGCTTGATTATAAAACAGAGAGCGCCTCCAAAAAACAAGTAAACAACAGTGGCGCGTACAGAGGTAAAATGTAGTACATATGTGGAAATTAAAAAACAAATTGGATTTATAATAAATTACATTTAAAATAAATAGTTTATGAGAATAAAGGAATTTTTGTAGGAACAAGGGTGCCAGACGTGAACTGATCCATTCGTCCCTTCATAATGTATAAAGAAATTATTCAATTTCTAAAACCCTTAAAAGCGTATGGCACTGGATATCTTGACAGGCAATGATTTATTACTTTGCATCGAATATTATCCTACTATAGAAGTAACATTTTACAATATCAATCCAGAAATACTAAAGGTACAAAAACTAAAAATATTAACTATTTTCTGATTGTGTTAAAATTAGCAAATCAGTTGTCTTATAGTCTTATAGTAGTGTCGACTAGGGCTGCTGAGATTTTATAAAGACCTACCTCCTACCAATACACATATTTATACATAATTGTAATCGTCCAAGTAAACACAGTGTCATAGAAACGGGGGTTTCTCTAATGTTACTGTCATATGAAGTATTTGAAGTTAGGTTTTTATAAAATTCCTTACAAGTTTTCGATAATCCAATTCAAATGCTATAGAAAAAGTGTTATTGAAATTCTACAAAAACCAACAGTTTCCGGGATATTCGGGATTCAATAGAAATCAATAAATTATTAAAAACATAAGCTACCAATATTTTTTCTGATAATATTATCAAGACTAGAATATTCACTTAAATTAGAAATAATTTTTAGAATGATAGTTGTTTAAAATGATAGTATATTAGCTGGAAGTGCAATATTTCTATTCAGTGAAATTATTTCATATTTTTGAATAATAATAATAATACAAATAACCACTATTTCTCAATAATTTAATTTTTAATTAAAATTGCAAGTAAGACTAGTCTCATTTACTCTTATGTATTTCAATTTAAAATATTACTGTTACATTGATGATAAAGTGTGACTTAAGGTGGCCATATTCCTGGCTGAGAAATAGTGAAATTTCTGGCGTTTTTAGGTACTGAAATCTTTAAAAGTAAAACGTGTAGAACAAAAGTTTTGTTTATTCATTGTTACCATTTAAATTTACTCAAATAAAACATGCGTTTGTTGTTATTCTAACCCCACATTTTAAGAATTATTTTCACGTACTTATAAATAAAAGTAAACAATTTTATATGTAGGACTAAGCAAGTAAATGTTATAAGAATATTTATATGTGGAATTATATATAAAAAAGTTAGTATTTTCGTAGATTTCAGTACCTAAAACCTTGATGGTTTGATCGTTTTTTGCACCTGTTTATTCGTTTTACTGCGGCGTCTTTGAAAATAACCAGATGGCATGACATAACATTCCTATTATTTGATAAACTTTAGATTATTCAGTTATTAAATGTTTGAAATTATTTGTCTTTGCGGAAAACACTGTTTAAAGAATATGGGGCCCTTAAAGAATAAAAGTTATTATAGTCTTACAGTTTTCTCAATTACAAAATAAAAACTGCCGATTTCTCCCTTATTTATCATTTATTCTTCAAATTTCATCTAACTAATTTAACTTTGGCTATCTCAGAAAAGTTTTGTCTTTATCGAAATTCAAGAAAATAACCTTAGAAAAACCCTCGTTTCTACGGCACAGTATTTACGCGGATGATTGTAATTATTGTTATATGTTCAGGAGACTTAAAATGGTACTTATCAGCCATCAGTCAATTAGTTTATATTATGCACAGGTGGAGTCGAGATTGAGATATGGAATTTTATTTTGGGGTACGTCCACTTTGTCAAGTGATGTTTTTGTTGTTCAGAAGCGTATTCTGAGGTTGATTGCAAATATACATTTCCTGGATTCAAATAGAGATGTTTTTAAAAAATATAAAATTTTAACTTTGTGCAGTCTTTTTATTGTTCAGTCTGCTGTTTATGTTTTCATGAATAAGCAGAAGTTCTCTTTAAATTCTGAAATCCACCATTACAACAAAAGGAATTGCAATAAATTACGTGTACCATTTCGTAAATATAACATTTCTCGCAAATCGCCGAATTGTCTGGCTATTAAAATTTACAATCATTTACCTTCTGAAATAACAGACTCACTTACACAGGGTGTTTTTAAGAGCAAATTGAAGAAGTTTTTATTGGAACGGTCTTTGTATGGTCTAGATGAGTTCTTTGCTGTAGATTACACCGGTACTGACAAATGACTAACATTTTTTTTT
>NW_019416834.1:149973-159734 GCF_000390285.2 Anoplophora glabripennis
ACACAAGTAAATGAAGTGACTACAAACCACCTGAAAAAAATTAGGAGTATTGCAAGGGTCGTTACGTTGTCGCATTACGACATAGTCACATTAGACTTAAATATTTCTATTGTTTTCATCATCATTTTTTTTTTCTAAAAAAAACCCTATATCTCCTAAATAATTTTAATACTATTGGTTAAACGCAAGGGAAGGGGAGACAAAAAGGCTTATTTGACTCAGACATACTCGTATAAGATCAATTTTAATAGGTACTATATTTTTTTAGGTTTTATGAGGAACGTCTTCCTAAAGTTTATCGACAGAATACAGACGCACCTTTCCGAAAAATCTATTTTGCCATGAAACTATAGGAGTTAGGAAAACAAGTGAATGTATACATTTTGTCAATAACAAACTGTTCTATCTAAAAACAGCATCATTTTTTATTTTTAGTAGGGCCGTATTAATTTTTTTAATAATTTAATGAGTCTGAGTCCCTATAACTCCGCCACTGGTTGCTTGCGGGATTTCTACTTCTATGGAAAAATGTTATCTTATAAGAAGATGTGTTATGCCAAATTTGGCTTAAATAGCCTTCTTCATTTAGAAGTTATTTAAAAAAATTGACTTTTTTTAAATCTTTAACCCTATATTTCGAAAATGAAGCGTCTTTGGAAAAAAATTATACTTGATTTTTTTCTAATTTTTTTTATGAGGAATATCTCCTTAAAGTTTGTCGAATTAATCCTGAAATACCTTGTATGTTACTATATTAATAGTAAGTCACTTATCATAAAATATGAGCTTTACAAATCTACTGGATGCTGTAATAATATAATACTAAATATAATTTGGAAAAAAAACAATAGTAATATTTTCATTTAAAACAAAGTAGAATGTAAATAAATAGAAACACCCAGTAGGAACGTAGGACGTAAGAACATGCCTATATTCTTTCTAAAGATAAAGTTGAAAAAATTGAATAAAAACGTCAATTAACAATATATTAAAAAAAACATAAACGAATAAAGAGAAATATTGTATACATTTAAAGACAAACGTTTAAAACTTGCAACACAAAAATATAATTTAACACTGGAAAGAGAAGAAGTAACTTTGTTTTTACAAAAATACATAACTCAATAGACTCTTTTAGTGTGACGTCACATATTTAGGCAAACCGTAACAAATTGTCATAATTGAAATTGTACAAACCGAATCTGACGCTTGTGTACTATTTACATAGTGACAAAAATGAACAACTGAATATTCCTACATTTTAATAAAGTAAAAATTTAAAATTAGCAGTGTTATTCCTAATGCTCATGGTCGGAAAGAATAGCCTCATACGCAGGTGAGCTCTTGTTGTCGCTGTCATCATTAGCGTATTTTCTCTTGTTTTGTTTAATCTTGGCATTGTCTAGTTCTACTAAGTATTGTTATTGTTTTTCTTGGCGTTGTACTGTGTGAGTGTGTTTATCGACTGTTTTTTTCTTCAAGTGGTTTATTATAGACATACTCTTAACCATAACCACACTTTCCTTGAGTGATATCCTATTGCGAGGCTACTTCGCTTATAGGAAATGATCTTTAATGCGCATGCTCAGTAACATTGATATAATTTTAATTTATTAATTACTATAAAAGTCATTATTGTTTTATAAATAAATATATAAATTCTATAATTTTATTAGTTTGTCACTTGAGGTTTGAGACTTAAATATTTTTAATATTGCCAGAATATCGCAATATGTAAGGTCATGACAAAGAAGCCATTTTCTGGCACTTATGTCCAAAGTACACAAGGTCGAAAATCGATCTAGTAAAAATATTGAGAAATTCTTCATGACAATGTGCACTATGGCGTTGACTATTATTTGGCTTATGTGATGTCACTACTAAAAAGGTTTAGGTCGGGGAACAACAATGTGTAACAACCAACTTTCCATTTTCAGATGTTTTTCATTAATTATTTACGCATTAATATCATACCATATCAACATCATTAATATAATCCATTATCAAAAAATAATTATAATTGCAATATATCACTCTACTTCACACTAATTATTCAGTGTTGGATACAACAAACGATGTAACAATGCATCAAAAATATTTATTAGAGTTATGGCAAAAATATATGTAACTTGTTATGCTCCTGTTATACTCGAATATGTTCATAACAGCTCTGAATTTTTATTTCTCCAAATTAGCCACTTACGAACCTTACCACGTTGTCTAGTATTACTATTCGTCTTTTAGTTAATCAGCGATCGCAATAAAAGTAAAATATGTCCGTAGCCGCTGCCGGCCTCGTTACCTCTGATCCACCTAGTAAAAGAATGCTAAGAAGCTTGTTAGTGGAAGTTTCGAGAAAATAGAGTAAGAATAAGCAACTTACGCGAACTTTGCTTCCAACTTCCTGCTCTGAAATGTACCCCGGTAATTACGTCTGCACGTGTCGTTATAACACAGATTGCTGAAAAGTAGCCACGGCTAGATTCGGCGATATTTGTTGTTTCCTGTCACGGAATAAATATAACAATAGAAACTTTGAGACACACAAAAGTTCTCCGTGTAGGATGTGTTTTATTGTTATCGTTTTTTGTATTTGTGAACTTTTAATTCGACGAGAGAAGCAATCGTTGTAATTTACCACGTTAGAACGAAAGTACTGAACAGTCGCAACAATTGCAAAAATCTAAAGTACAGGAATGGAATGATGTCATGTAGAACCTATCTATAAAGGTCAATAATTAGATAATTCAGATAGCTAAACGGACAAACCAATGAAATACAGTAAAACCTCTGTTAGTGATCACCTGTGTTAAGCGACCACTTCTACATAACAACCGATTTTGAATTCTCTGAATTTACCAATAGAAATCACCTTGTTTTTTCTGGACCCGCCAGTAAAGACCTTTCTCTTAAACGACAGCGGACACCAATCCACTTGATTTTCCAGCATACAATAATGTTAAATCACTTCCAATTAAAGGGCAATAAAGTGCCCTCATAAAAGTATGTAGAACATTATTTAATAATAGTGAGGTTCAAAAAATGTGTTCTTAAACTTAGTTCTATTTATGTTATTGAAAAAATGGTTTGAGTACCAAGAAATTAGCTGAAAATTTTCAGATAGGCAATACTCAAATGTCAATACTGCTACAAAACAAAGAAGTTAAAAACGCTGAGCCAAAAAAAAAATTTCTAGAACTGATGGACATGCCGTAGACCGATACATCTTCAGTTGGTTCTGTAAGGCTTACTTATCAATATCGGTGCCAACAATTCAAGCAAAAGCTCTTGAAGTTGCTCAGAGCCTAACACTAACTGTAAGTGATTTCAAAGCATCGACTGAGCTAGAATTTCAACGTATACACGATATTACCGTAAAAAGAATATGTGGCGAATCGGCAGATATCGATATGGATGATTTTGAAGATGAAGACAATATTCCACTCGGACAACTGTTTCCTGCCATAAAGGACCCATTTATAATTTTGAAATAATTTACTACGATTGACAGGGACGTGACAACAGAAAGTGCAGAATTAATCATCAGCGACTGTATTGAAAAGATCAGAGAGAAACAATTGACACCGATTCTGAAACTGAAAATGAGGTAGCTGAAAGTCAAATATTTCAAACCTGTTAGAAGACTGCAAATGTTTAAGAGACTTGGAAAAATTTTTGTTAATGCAAACAATTTTGATAAGGCAAGTTAATACTGAAATGTGAATCTGAATTTTATAAAAATATATTTAAAAATACTAAACCAATCTTTAACAAACGATAAAACAATCTTTAATAAACGATTATTTTAAAAATAATAATCTTAATCGTACATATTCATACTTAAGTATATGTATGTACAGCTTGGTCCATTTTCGATGATGATGATGGCACGACGTTCTCGAACTCGATTTTCATGGCAAACTCGACTGTCAAATCAGAAATTTGCTATTTTCATTTGTTTCTGAGTTACAGGGCGTTTCTTGTTATTGTCACATTTTTGAACATGTCAGTATCTCAACTGTTAAATAAGTTAGAGTTAAAGTGAAAACTGCTCAAGACTACTTCTTTGGCGTAGAATTGATTGCCAGTATTAGATTTTTAGTAGATCTTAAGATTTCAGAGTTATGACCCAAAGTTATATTTTTTTTTAATAGAAATCGTAGCTGATAATGGTCTAAAAAAATAGAGATTTTTTTTGCTTTTNTGTTCTTTCTATTTGTCACATGTTTAATTTGAATTGTATGTAAATAAAGGTTAGGTGTATTTACTCTGCTTTTGTTTTATATAATTAAACCATACATCCCCTCCACAAAGTTAGTAGCCAGCGCCTTCCGGTCAATAAAAAATTAAATACATACAACGTAGGGATTCCTTATGACAATCACATATTTTTGGCCACAACTACGTTTACTTATTTTTTGTCGAACCTAGGGTTGTTATATTACACCGTATTTTTTATTTTTGCTAAGTGCCCCCCTATTCCGGAGTTACAGCCACCTGAAGTCCGCCCCTTTATATCTCAGAACCCTGTTATACGAGAATCATTAAATTTGGTACAAAGAGGTTTTATGACATGTGGAATCTGATGGTGCTACGTTTTTTTGGCGGGGAACCCCCGTAAGACAATTTTTCGTGGGCCCCCTTGTCTTTGGAACCAGAAAAATTTGGTCGCATATTTAAATTTCTTAAAAATTATCAGTCTACTAGAAAGCCATTAAATTTAGAAACTTTTTGTCTCTTTATATTTTTTTCGTAAAACGCAATGTTTTCGAGAAAAATGTCAAAATGTGATCGAATGCGTGATTCGCCATTTTCCTCAAAAGCATTGCGTTTTACGAAACAAATATCGAGAGACAAAAAAGTTTCTAAATTCCATGGCTTTCTAGCTAACTAAATGTCACATTTGCGACCAAATTTTTTTGGTTCCAAAGACAAGGGGGCCCATGAAAAAGTGTCTTAAGGGGGTTTCTCGCCAAAAAGCGTAGCACTGTGAGATTCCACGTGTCATAAAACCCCTGTGTACCAAATTTAGTGATTCTCGTACAACATGGTTTTGAGATATAAAAAAGACTTCTTAGGGGTAGATTTCAGGGGGCTGTAACTCCGAAAGAGGGGACCAGTTGGCAAAAAGAAAAAATAATATAGGTCTCCTAAATTTGTCTTAAGAATCTATGATCAAATATTGTTGCATGAATTTAGGGGCACCCTGTATATAAAAGTCTATAATTAAATAACACAGATAGCTAAATGGACAAACTTTGAATTCTCTGAATTTACCAATAAAAATTACCTTGTTTTTGAACCCTCCAATAAAGACCTTTCTCCTAAACGACCGCGAACACTAATCTACTGGATTTTCCAGCATACAATAATGCTAAAACACATCCAATTAAAGGGCAATAAACTACCTTCATAAAAGAATGTAGAACATTATTTAATAACAGTAAGGTTCAAAAAATGTATTTCTTAAACTTAGTTGTATTTTGAATTCTTAGATGTGAACTTAAATATAATCTCACACATTTTGAGCATGGTGGGGAAAAGGATGGGTCCTTCTATTAAAGAAAAAAATGATATTATTGACGAAAGTGAAAAAAATGGTTTGAGTACCAAGAAATTAGCTGAAAATTTTCAGGTAGGCAAGACTCAAATGTCAATACTGCTACAGAACAAAGAAGTTAAAAATTTCTATCAAGAAAGTGGCAACGTTGAACAAAACATAAAATTTCCTAGAAGTGATGGACATGCCCGTAGACCGAGATATCTTAAGTTGGTTATGTGAGGTCTACTCACCAATATCGGTGCCAACAATTCAAGCAAAAGCCCTTGAAGTTGCTCAGAGCCTAACACTAACTGTAAGTGATTTCAAAGCATCGACTGAGCTAGAATTTCAACGTATACACGATATTACCGTAAAAAGAATATGTGGCGAATCGGCAGATATCGATATGGATGATTTTGAAGATGAAGACAATATTCCACTCGGACAACTGTTTCCTGCCATAAAGGACCCATTTATAATTTTGAAATAATTTACTACGATTGACAGGGACGTGACAACAGAAAGTGCAGAATTAATCATCAGCGACTGTATTGAAAAGATCAGAGAGAAACAATTGACACCGATTCTGAAACTGAAAATGAGGTAGCTGAAAGTCAAATATTTCAAACCTGTTAGAAGACTGCAAATGTTTAAGAGACTTGGAAAAATTTTTGTTAATGCAAACAATTTTGATAAGGCAAGTTAATACTGAAATGTGAATCTGAATTTTATAAAAATATATTTAAAAATACTAAACCAATCTTTAACAAACGATAAAACAATCTTTAATAAACGATTATTTTAAAAATAATAATCTTAATCGTACATATTCATACTTAAGTATATGTATGTACAGCTTGGTCCATTTTCGATGATGATGATGGCACGACGTTCTCGAACTCGATTTTCATGGCAAACTCGACTGTCAAATCAGAAATTTGCTATTTTCATTTGTTTCTGAGTTACAGGGCGTTTCTTGTTATTGTCACATTTTTGAACATGTCAGTATCTCAACTGTTAAATAAGTTAGAGTTAAAGTGAAAACTGCTCAAGACTACTTCTTTGGCGTAGAATTGATTGCCAGTATTAGATTTTTAGTAGATCTTAAGATTTCAGAGTTATGACCCAAAGTTATATTTTTTTTTAATAGAAATCGTAGCTGATAATGGTCTAAAAAAATAGAGATTTTTTTTGCTTTTTAGCAATATATCACATACTATAGTTATTTTTACAAACACAGGAGATATGGGGTGTTTTATATATAAATTATATATTTTTTTACTTTTTAATATGGCTGGCTATGAAAATACATAGCAAAAAAAAGTCCATCTTTTTAGGTCATGACCAGCTACGATTTCCATTTAAAAAAATATAACTTTGGGTCATAACTCTGGAATCATAAGACCTACTAAAAATCTAATGCCGGCATTCAATTCTACGCCAAATAATTAGTATTGAGCAGTCTTCACTTTAACTGTAACGTATTTAACAGCTGAGATACAGACATGTTCAAAAGTGTCACAATAACGAGAAACGCCCTGTAATTCAGAAACAAATGAAGATAGCAAATTTTTGATTTTGAATTTACCATGAAAATCGAGCTCGAGAACGTGGTATCAGATTTATCATATCTTTAGTAGTTTCTGAAATACCCTGAAATACCACCGAAAATGGACCAGCCTGTACACTGTAAAAAAATGCATTCAATTTTACTCAATCACATTCTGTCCACACCCGATTGAGTGAAATTTTCACTTTCGTAGTATGAGTACAACTGAGGGAAACTATAGCATCAGAAATGAGTGAGTTACTGCTAACTATCAATTGAGCGACTTTTGACTCTATTCTGAGAATAATGTATAAAACCAATTTAGAGTTGACTTTTTCTCAAATATGACTTAAATTTAACTATTATTGAGTAATTTTTTACTCAGACTTGGTTTTTAATTAACTAAATATTGAGTGCAAAAATAAATCAGTCATAAATGATTAATTAGGATATACAGTGTTCAAATTAATTCACTTCGCGGGGCCTCCTCCTGTCTTGACTGAGACCCGCCAGCTGAGAAGTTAGACCCGCCAGCTGAAACCCGCCGGCCGCCGCGGGCTAAGGCCTGTTCTCCTGGCGACCACGCTTTTTGCAGCACCTAATGGGCCTCTATCAACTGTGGTCGAGATTACAGAAGCAATATGTAAGTGGTGCCATCTTCACGGCGCCATTCAGATTACTCGAAATTAATATAAATTTAAATTCAGTGATGGGGATATTTACTCTGATTTAGGTACAACTAAACCAAATACGTGAAGAATATATTTAAGGAGTACCTATATTTGAGTGAACGTACTCAGATTTAGTTTAAATATATTCACAAATGAGTAAAATGATCAAAATGCCCAATATTGAGTGAAAATGTACTCGACAATTTCACTCAATAGATTCACTCCGAACTCTTATTGCTTTCACTCCCACCGATTTTTTTTTACAGTGAATGTGTGTATTTTTTATTTATACACACTTCTATATTGTTGGTATTCCTATTTAGGTAAATTTAGTGTATGAGTAATTTTGTTCTTTATAAATTTAAACTTCAATGTAATTATAATTTTTATTGACAAACAAACCATGTTGAACGTACATCAATAGTTATAATTCTCTTTTAAACGACCATCTCAATTTAGTGACCAACTTTTGATTCCCCTAGGGTGGTCGGTATTAGAAGCTACTGTATAAAGCTAGGAATCCCATATCATATATTAAGTTATAAATACTACACAACTAACTCCGCATCATTGTTAGAATTCTCATATTTTCTGTTTTGCATGTTACACACAATTGAACTTTCTGTAGGAAATATGAAACAATATCCAATATCATTTCCAACGTTATAACATTAAACTGAATTTCAGAATTCGAAATAACTACAATAAATACATAATCCAATGATGAAAGTGCTGTAAACTTTTATAACGTTCTAAAAGTCCGGATCTAAAATCAATGGACTTTTTTTTAGTTGTCATTGGGTTTGTAATATAATTACGAGAATCGTAACTGAATATAAGAAAATTTCCCAAAACTTTGGTCGTTACTATTCTTTCTTAACAAAAAGGCAAAAAAGGTAAACAAGGTAGAACGTTATATGAATATCTTTCTACGACTAATAAAAAATGGATAAATTTTTGGTAGTTCATTAAAGCACGTTTTACGTTTTTATAAAAATATATACTTCATTTACTCCCTACTATCCTAAAGTTAGAGTTTATAGTCCCACTTGGGACGGAATCTTGGCAGATAGTGACATGTGCGGCTTGTATCGCATTACAACTTATTAACAACAATAAATCAACTGCACCAATCCTTGTCATATCTGCGGTAGACCGCTGTTAAAATCCATTAATGTGACTAATTGTGGAATTATTAGTGCCGTAATTAAATTATTTTTGCATTATCCCGTACAGGGCCTTTAAATTCAATACATTTTGATTTCGGTAAAACAAGGATTTTTACTGGAACTCAAATGACATCCAAAATTTTATTTTGTAATTAAATTACATCCTTTTTAGTCCAGTCATTATAGACATGAAACAGCCTGTTTTGGGAAAAAAATACTATTAGAAGCTTCTCTGCGGAATATTGTTCGGAAACGTGTTATAAACAAAATATCAAAAAATCATCTCGAGGCTAGTTGGGAAACTTTATTTAAACAATGGTCAGTTATGGAAAAGTGATTTTTTGACTCGCGTAAAAAAACTATTATTCATAGCGAAAAATTCCGATAATTTGTTTATGCGCAAGAGCTAAAAAATAATCGAAAATGGCCGTTTTTTCAATTGCTAATAAGATTAATGCAATTTTCATCGCAGACACTTGTAATTCAGGATTTTTTAGGCTTTTTCCACCCTTAATAAGTGGTAAAAATTTCAACCCGAAAGCTTCATTGGATTGGCGTTGGCGGAATTTGTTATCCAAGAAGATGCTATTTTCAATTCATTTTTCCCAAGCTCAAGGGCGTTGTATAGTTTCGATCATTAGTTGTTTTTGTACCTAAATAGTTGTATTAACATATGCATTTACTGAGAATTTAATTTTTCAAATTTAATTTGTTTAAAAATGACTGAAAAAATGTTAATATTTATTAAATTGTTAAGATAGGTAATTATTATAAAATTAAGTAACCTCTATATTTTAGTTAGTACTATTTTTCTTCGAATTTAAAAAAAA